>NC_079196.1:166813098-167040598 GCF_029499605.1 Hyla sarda | reverse complement strand
GGCAAAACGTGTGGTTGGTATTGGGCCCTTGTAAAAAATGGGCCCAGTCTTGGTTGGTCCTCTTACTTTTACATTTGATAAGAGTCTATGCAGAACTCCTCCAGGGAACTGCATCGTAACCAAATTATTGGATGGGGTTATTGACCAATGGGTCATGGAAAGAAAAGGGAAATGAACACCAGGCGGTTCTCTCCTGGAGGGCAAAATCAGACGTCATCAGAGGCCCTTTCTTCTATTTATGCCACTTACCCTTTTGTTATTAGAATTTGTAGTAGACACCCTAAAGTAGCTTGTCTCACAGACAATGATAATGTTATTTATTATTAATGCATTTTCAACATTGAGCAGTGCATTTGGATTGGGTTTATTCTGTTTTTTTATTACTAATACACATTTGATACACCTGAGCGCTGATTACATACTTTGGTACTTCTCTATAGCTATTATACAAATCTACAATATACAGTCCTACAGTATATATGTATTCCATCCATAAAAGAGCCTCTATGTATTAACCCCAAATAATCACCATTGCCCCCACTACCATCTCCTTTAGCTGCAGCTCCCTAAATTGTGATATATTGTTAACAAGTATATATAACTGACCTGTGGATTGTTTGTTTATATCTGGCTCATCTATTCAGTCCATAATGCAAATAGAATCTATGCAATACTGCCTATGGACATATTGTATAACATGGTTCCTGTGTATAGAGGATTTTATTGCCAAACTATGTATGTATGTAAACAACCCCACCTGTAGTACTAGTCACCATGTGCTAGGATTGTTGGCCCAGTTTAAAAAACGGATTTATGCATAAGTTAAAACACTAGTGTTCAGTGTTATTTATACATCTTTCTAATATTCCCACAAACATGTTATACTATTGTCATTCCACGCCATGAAGCTTGTTTTTAAACTTTTACACATTCATTCATACGTACATGCTTATTGATTAAAACATGCATATGTACAGTATACATATAAATGAACATACATTAATACTGACTTACGTAGATACATAGACATACATATGGCCATATATAAAAAAAAATATATATATATATATATATATATATATATATATATATATATACATTGATAATGTGGCTAGGAAAGGGTGTATTTCCTTGGCTAACCCTGGAGAATCCTCCACCTGGGGCCTAGTTAATGAGGCAGAAGAGAGGGGAGGTGTTAATTAGGAAGAGATTCAGTGTAGTCTGGGCTCTCCCTAGGAAACGGCAGGCTGGCTGTAAGGGGGAGAAACAGGCCCTTGTTGAGGAAACACAGAGCCAGAGCTGTGAGTGGTCCAAGAAGTGGTGTGAACTGTGAGTAGCAGGTTGCAGGAAGGACAGGTTTAACTGGCTGAGGGTAGCTCACCAGTTAGTAGTCAGGGCATGCTGATATGTGTAGTCAGTGACCAGACGGTCTAGGATTTTATTTTATTCCTGTGTTATGTTTGCTTTTTCCTGCAAGCTGTCTAAATAAAGCTGGCAAGGTGCCAGACTTGCATGAACAACCGTTGTCTGCCAATTTATTGAGAGGAAATGTGTCCCGTGACAGTGTCCAGGACAATCCCAGAGCTATCCCCAAGGAGGAATCCATACATACAATATATGTACAATACATACATATACACAGTATACTCACAGACTGAACATGCATATGCTTTCATTTCTGTGCAACACATTTATACATTACACAAACACATACACACAAACATAGACATACATATGTAATACACAGATACTTATAGTTTCATACATACAGGCATACATGCAAACATAAAACTTTATGTATTTAGCTATGTTTATGCACAGTCACATGCATACACACATTTTTACCATACACAAATGAAGATATTGTATACAGACACCCAGATATATATTGTATACACCCACATACAACGTATATAAACACACCCATATACAATACATTCCCACAAATTCACAGAGAATACATAATCATACATATACCATATACACACATATATACAACATATATAAACACATATATAAAAAGCACATGTACAGCATATATGAACACAGCTTACACATACATACAGCTCACAAATACAACATAAAAACACACAGAGCTCCAGCTGCAGTACAAACACACTTACAACATAAAATTACACAGGTATAAAATACACACTGGGCCTGATTTGCAAAGAGTGGAGTGGAGGTTTTCTTTGTGGGTTTTAGTTCCCTACAATTTTTTTCCCATGGTATTTACTAAGGTTTCCCTTCATTTTCTCACTTTCCCTACATTTTGCTCTGATCTGTAGGGTTTTCCTCAGCTCTAATCCACTACATTTTCTGTGGAAACCTTAGTAAATATGTTGGGTTTTTGTGAAAATGTCAGGAACACGCCCCTTTACACATGACCACACCCCCTTTCCCGCTGACCAAGCGCCTTTTTTCAGGTTTTCTCAGTAAAATGGAGAGCTAGTCAGGTTTTTTTCAATTCTGGCGCACATTCTGATACAGAATGGGGCACACGACCCGACAAAACATGTTGGGTTTGCAATAGTAAATGAGGGCCATAATGTATAAACGCACAGCTATACAATACACACATATATAACATATAAACACAACAGGCCTATACACAACATGCATTTAACACACAGAAACACAGTGTAAGTACATAAAAACTTGCAACATGTATAAACACAGCTATACAATACATTCATAACATATAATACATACCATATAAACAAACAGATATGCAGTACATACACACATAGATGGTAAATAACAGCACAGGCACACACATCAAATATACATTAAACACACAACTACAGTATATAGTACAAACAGAACCCACACATGCACAATATTAACACACAAATATACAGTAAATACACACATTCAACCTATATAAACACTCAGATATACAGTACACGCAACATAAATAAACACACAGAAATATAGTACATAAAACATATATAAACACACATATACAGTACATGCATCCTATGTAAACACACATATATGCAAAACATACCCACATACAACATATTAAACACACAGAAATATGGTATATATGTACATATACAAAAAAGTATATTATACACAGATATACAGTATGCACTCAAAAACAACATATGTAAACATGTATATATACAGTATGTACACACATACAATACATAGATATACAGTATATGAAAACATACAATATCAATAAACATATATCTATATAGTACATACAGTACACACAACCTGTACAGTATACATACACAGCTATATAGTCCACACACATACAACACACATACACAGATATGTTAACACTCATATATACGTATAAATAACTAAACACAGACAGTTTTTTGATGCACAACAGGTAAGGTACAGTAGGGCCCTGAGTGACAGGACAATTTAAGGCCAATGTCTCCATTTAGATGAGGAGACGGGGGTTTTTACAAGGTAAATACTGCCTTCCTGTAGAATGCCTTATTACACTTAGCCCATCAAGCTGTTGATCCATTAATAACACTGCAGATCATTTATGCCGGTGTTTTCACAGTTGTTTTTCCCACTTTTCCTGGCAATCTCACTCCAGCTAATATACAATTAATGTTTATTAAAAGCAGTTTTGCTATCAGGGATAATACAGGAGCAATTCAACTTTAATTGCTAAGAAGGATATTTTTGGCAATAGCTAAAGAACAATTATTTTCACAGGAGCAAACAAGCTTGTCGGTGGCTTTTGTTCTTCTTATCTAGATAAATAAATAAGTCATTAAGAAATAACAGACACTGAGTAGCAATTCTTGTCATGTATGTTTCCATCTGTAGCATGGCAGCGGGATATGGCTGACTGTATTATGGTAAAGAGTTAACACCGCTAGCAACTTGCAATGCTTCTATTAGATTATGCCTGCAAAGAAGATATAAATGTGATTTGGGCTTGACACGGTTAATGCAAGCAGAAGCAAAGACAAGTTCTTTTTTTTCTGCCTTAGTCTGAATCATAAGTAGGAGTAGAGAAATAACTCTGGTGATATGGCTGTTGGCTGTCATTGATTTAGCACATATTCCCCCACCCCCCCCCCCTCCGCCACCCCCTATGTTTATGTTTTATTTTTATTTTTTTTCCCCCGCTGATTTGATTGGTTCCTACACATTAGAGCGAAAATATTTAACCAGCTTGGTGCCAAATCTATGTTGGATATAAATATTTGATTTCCACAAAAAAAAAAAAAATGTTTAACGACAAATCGAGTGTATACAGATCCCGCTTTTGCTTAGGAAAGTGGGCACGTACAATATACTGAAACATGCCATAAAACCTATGAATAATGCATACTAATGCGTCTATTACTGAGGAGTTAAAATCTTCTCATTCCTTGGCCTAAAAATGCATATGAAGCTATTTATGCAGAAATCCTGAAGAACAAATAATGTAAATGGGAAATAGGCTGAACGGGGAAGGTGTAGTGGAATACCTCAGCTGTTGTACGAGCAGCTGTTTGATCTTTCTGTTTTTTAATGAGTCTCTGACTCTGAAGGTTTTGAGGACAGAAGGGTTGATCAAAAGCATAATACATGGCATTATCATAAGACTGTATAAAGGCGCATCTGCACTCATTTTCCTTCATGAGCTAGAAGAGAAAACACAGGAAATACAGGAATCACATTGATACAGATATACCAGGAATATTTCTCGCTATCTGATTGTTTACACTAAAAAGGCAGCCATTTTCTGGAATGAAGCATCTTGATTATCTTGGCAAAGCTTCCAAACCCTGGTACAAATCATAAATCACCAGCCAGTAGTGACCATCGTGGTGGCCATGTCACCATATACAAATAATTCATATACTCTACACTGTGTGTGCTACAGTATATCATTAAATAGGTTATTCCAAGATCAAAAGTTATCTCCCATTCACATGATTGCCGGGGGTCTGTCCGACCATAGTGGCCTACACTGATCTCAAACGTCCCATAAGTTCATCAAAAGTGCTCCATTCATTCTCTATTGGGTTTCCAAACATTGCAGAGCTCAGCCCCTGTAGATAGGGGATAATGTTCGATCATGGGATAACCACTTTAAGTATATCATTGCATACACACCTATCATAATCCTTACATACCACGTATAGCTTTATGATTTTCTTTAAAGACAGCCAGCAATAGATCTAGTTTACATGGCATAAGCCTACTGTCAGTTTATAGGAATTATTTAATCTCAGAACATGATGAATTCCTTTCCTTTCATTTACATACATCTGTTTGAGTGTGGTTTTCCTTTATTGTTTAGGGAAAATAGGAGCAGATCCAGAGTGTGAGAAGAAAAGGCTTTTCTTTGAGAAATTATCAAAACAGATTTCATACAGAAATGCACAAAACCTTCCAGGGGTTTTCCAGGCAAAAATGATTGATGACCAATCCTCAGGATAGATCATCAATAGCAGATAAGTGTTTTGACGACAGCCCTGACATACACAGAAAAACTGGGCCTAAAAGCAAACAGCTCCATACATTGTGTAGTGGCCATTCTGGGTTACTGCAGCTTAGCTCCCATTCACTTTTATAGACACACAATGTACTGTGTTGTCTGGTTCTAGCTCAATTTTCCTATGTATGCTGCTGTCATAGCTCTGGTAAATAGCTGATTGGCAGCGGTGCCGGGTGTCCACACCCTAGCAATCTAATATTGACAAACTAACCTGAGGATGGGTTTTTATCAACAAATTTTGCTTAGTAAACCCCTTTTTGTCTCTGTAACTTACTTTCAAATGCATTCACATCACACTTGAATGAAGTGGTAGGAGTTTATGGGATATTAAAGGGGATTTCTGTTTAAGAAAACTAATTTTCATGTATAATATCCTTATTTCTTCACAAGGAGGACATGACCTGTCCCAGATTCCAGATAATCCATTAATAATAAATTGAACACTTACTGCCATATATAATATAGGAAAACACACATAACAATGTATTGTCAGAGTATTAGGCAGACAATGGATAGCTTATTGTCAAAGGGCCTAATAAATAGGAATTATCCAAAACGAATCCATTTAAATCTGGGCATTTATTAGTCATTGGCCCATTTTGCATCCAGCCATGAAGCCAGCATAGCTTTCAGTAGGTCTTCTCATCCACCAGTTGAAAAGTCTAGTCCAAATTTATCCTATTTGAATCCATTACTAGTGAACAGGTTGCCAAGGTTAGACACTGCCATTGTCACCGTCAATGGCATTACTGTAGCTTAAAGGGGTACTCCACCCCTAAACATCTTATCCCCTATCCAAAGGATAGGGGATGAGATGTCTCATTGCGGGGGTCCCGCCGCTGGGGACCCCCGCAATTTAGCATGCGGCACCCACCTGTTTCTTGTCCGGAAGCACGGGAGGGTCTGGGTCCCGACCACGGGAACGGAAGTTTGTGACGTCACGACTCCACCCCCGTGTGATGTCATGCCCTGTCCCCTCAATGCAAGTCTATGGGAGGGGGCATGCTTTATTGCGGGGGTCCCCAGCAGCGGGACCCCCGCAATCAGACATCTTATCCCCTATCGTTTGGAAGGGGGATAAGATGTCTAAGGGTGGAGTACCCCTTTAAAGAGTGTTACCACCTCAAACATGTGATCCCTATACCATACCATAGGGATGTGCAATTGCTCAGAATTTGACCAATGCCAAATAGGAAAGGTCCATGGCCCAACATCAGAGTGGAGAGATTAGAGAGTAGAGCTTAGTTTCTGTACCTATTCAGAACAAGAGCAAGTATTATATCAAATAAAAGGCCAAAGGAGCATCTTTGCTTCTTGGGTCACAGGTGCGTAAATCAGGTTTCAAGGTTTCCATTCCTGCACCATACACTTCAATGAATAGTCAGCTAACCCTGCTGATTTTGTCAGGAGCTGCTGACTCTTTATGTGCGGGGGGATTCTTCCCTGACAAATTATTGTCGGAGAAGACAAGGGTAGGGCATGTGTCTATTTTCAACTGTACTATGTTGGACTTCAAATCATCGAATCATTGGTTTTTGGGAGATAAGTCACCACCTGGGTGGTGAGTCTGGAAGTGATTTCTTCTTCTCTGCATTCATAACACATGGATGTTGGACTAAGCCAAAACTTCAAGTATATGGGGTGACATTTGCTGGCAGCTATCAAATGTCACGATTCGGCTGGCAGGAGGTGGATCCTCTGTGCCAGAGAGGGATTGGCGTGGACCGTGCTAGTGGACCGGTTCTAAGTTACTACTGGTATTCACCAGAGCCCGCCGCAAAGCGGGATGGTCTTGCAGCGGCGGTAGTAACCAGGTCGTATCCACTAGCAACGGCTCAACCTCTCTGACTGCTGAAGATAGGCGCGGTACAAGGGAGTAGACAAGAGCAAGGTCGGACGTAGCAGAAGGTCGGGGCAGGCAGCAAGGATCGTAGTCAGGGGCAACGGCAGGAGGTCTGGAACACAGGCTAGGAACACACAAGGGAACGCTTTCACTGGCACAATGGCAACAAGATCCGGAGAGGGAGTGCAGGGGAAGTGAGGTATACATAGGGAGTGCACAGGTGAACACACTAATTAGACCAACTGCGCCAATCAGTGGCGCAGTGGCCCTTTAAATCGCAGAGACCCGGCGCGCGCGCGCCCTAGGGAGCGGGGCTGCGCGCGCCGGGACAGGACCGACGGAGAGCGAGTTAGGTACGGGAGCCGGGGTGCGCATCGCGAGCGGGCGCCACCCGCATCGCGAATCGCATCCCGGCTGGGGGCGGTATCGCAGCGCACCCGGTCAGTAGATCTGACCGGGGCGCTGCAGTAGCGGGAATGTTGCGAGCGCTCCGGGGAGGAGCGGGGACCCGGAGCGCTCGGCGTAACATCAAAGGTGTATGGACACCAATCTTATTAATATACAAGCAATCTTAGTGGTGGAAATATCCCTTTAAGACATCTGCCTCTGTTTTGTAAATGTCAAATAACATTTATGTAGTCTATTTTTTTTGTAACAAGTCAGTTTTGTGAAATTGAGACTCAGCTAATCTGTAAAGTAAAGGATTATCAATGGATTATCATGGATTATCAAGTGCTATGTGTAACTCACACCGGAGGGACTCAACATGGCTTTAAAGAATGTTATATATCCTTCATATCTTTAATACATTCCTTCCTATAGTACATATAGAACATAATGTTATATTTGTAATTGGAAAATATCAATACTGGGGAATATATCATTTTTCTTACTTTAAAAAAACTAGGCATTTTCTCATTAGTAACAAAGCTGTATTTCATTTGTGATGTCATTTCCACCCTATAGTATAGCATTACAGAGATCTCTCCAATGACCTATTTTTACCCAGGACTGTATCTATAACTAGGGAGCACCCTCTACACATAGAGAAAAAAAGGTTTCTACACCAGCACAGGCAGGTTTTTTTTTTTACTGTAAGAGCAGCGAGACTATGGAACTCTCTGCCAAAGGAAGTGGTCATGGTGAACACAATAAAAGAGTTCAAAAGGGGCCTGGATACATTTCTGAAGTTTAAGAACATTGCAGGTTATGGATAGTAGATTTATAGGGATAGGATCCAGGGATTTATTCTGATTGCATATTGGAGTCAGGAAGGAATTTTTTGCCCTAGTATGGGGCAATTGGCATCAGCCTCATAAGGTTTTTTTGCCTTCCTCAGGATCAACACAGTAGGGACACAATAGGAATATAGATTAATCTTAAAGGGGTTCTCCACTGCCTTAACCTACTTTTGGCAGTTAGTTAGTTCTGTGGCTATATGTTATTATGGTCTTTTTTTCATGCTGCTAACGGTTCTGTATGTGGTGTTTTACTTTACCTTTTTTCCAGACCCGGAAGCTGGTTTCTTCATTTGCTTCCTGCCTATCCTCGACCACTTTTTTTCTTTTCTTCCGCCGCCATCTTGCCACCGGGACGTCACCGTGGAGGGTGGTGTGTTGGAGGCCGGCCTGCCCCTCGCTCCATACGTGCCCGCCTCCCATGCAACGGAATGCTCTGTCCTCATCAGCGTGCACCCTCCTTACTTTCAGCTTCTTCTAAGCTGAATGCGGATTGGGCTGCTTTCGGCGAATCGGATGCCGTGATGGGCGCATGCGCAGTTGTTAACCCTAACCTGGCCAGAGGTGAGTCCCGGAGCGCTGGACAGCTCTTGAAGGTTTACTATGGCAGTGTTTCCCAACCAGGGTGCCTCCAGCGGTTGCAAAACTACAACTCCCAGCATGCCCAGACACCCGAAAGCTGTCTGGGCTTGCTGGGGGTTGTAGTTTCGCAACCCCTGGAGGCACCCTGGTTGGCAAACCATAGCAAACCTTCAGGAGCTGTCCAGCGCTCCGGGACTCACCTCTGGCCAGGTTAGGGTTAACAATCCTCCAGCGCGTCAGGCCCGATGCTGACATCACTATGGCACATGCACAGATGATCCTCCGGAGCGAGGACCAACTGCGCATGCGCCCATCACGGCATCCGATTCACCGAAAGCAGCCCAATCCGCATTCAGCTTTGAAGAAGATGAAAGTAAGGAGGGTGCGCGCTGATGACGACAGAGGATTCCGTTGTGCGTGAGGTGGGCACATACGGAGCGAGGGGCAGGCCGGCCTCCAACACACCACCCTCCACTGTGACGTACCGGTGGCAAGATGGCGGCGGAAGAAAAGAAAAAAAGTGGTCGAGGCTAGGCAGGAAGCAAATGAAGAAACCAGCTTCCGGGTCTGGAAAAAAGGTAAGTAAAACACCACATACAGAACCGTTAGCAACATGAAAAAAAGCCATAATAACATATAGCCACAGAGCTAACTAACTGCCAAAAGTAGGTTAAGGCAGTGGAGAACCCCTTTAATGAACTCTGGTCTTTTTTTTTTCAACCTTATTAACTATATGAGACACCTACACTGAGCACATCCTGATTATAGATAACCTGTGGAGTATCATACAGTCCCAGGCCAGACTAAAGTTGAGAGAGAAAGCTTTCCAAAAGTTCTTCTTTCCTGGCTCTCCGAATTTTCAGAAAGTGTTCGTCAGTGAAAGGGTAAAGTTACATTGCTGCACAGCACAACTTTACTCTTGTCAAAGTAAACAAGTGCTAATAACCTCCTTCCTTGCTGGATTGAGCTGTACTCACAACTGGAGTTGTAGTTTTGCAACAGCTGGAGGTACATTGCTATACAGTATTTGATAGGCCACAGCTTATAACTAGTCAACTGTGGCCTTTTACCTAAACCAGTCCTCCTAGACTGACTAGACCGACTGTCATAATACCAATTTGTATTCTTCCCTTCAGCTCCACACTGGAGTTCAATGATAAGAGGACATCACTACATGTCGAGTCTTTCATGAACACAAGGGTGAAGCTATTTTACTTTTCTCACTGCCAGGCTGATCCTTGCCTCTTTTATCCATCATGTTTGTGGGCTCCTGACATTGACAGATATCAGATATCATCCACCACATCCAATGTGTTCATTAGAACATATAATAGCTTGAAATAATTCTCTCTCTACGTGGAACACAGGTATTGCATGGCGGATAGACGTGATAGAACATATATGATGTGCGGTGGTACAATTTACTGTCGCCTGTCATTTTTTCGCTAATTATTTAAGGTGCAGATGGAATGAACGCCGGCAATTGAACAAAACAGATTTTGACCCGTGTTCTTTTCCTCTCGACTAAAAGACTTTCTCTCCTTTTTAATGGTTATTTTTGCAGTAATTTCTCAGCCCACAGCACTAATTATTCCCTTTGGCAATACAGTAAATCCACTGAGCTTTACAAGGAATAAACCATATGCATATTTTATCCCAGTGCTATCTATTTACTCTGCCGTTGCCATTTCAGACAATGGCACGTGGCTGCTGTGTGAATGCTAAAGCAACTCAAGGAGCCATTTCTGGGCTGGTAAAGGAAGTGATTATATTGTCTAGATGGATGGCAAATAGTGAGGCTTTTTAGGCTGACATTGATTCTTGGATGGGTTTCACACTTAATGCTCGCTAGCAATTTGCCTATGGCTGAAGCTTGCGGGAGGCTACTACATGGGAATTCTCTGTTACTGTTTTAGGGCTCTGGAAGTGGCATGCTAGACAGAGGCAAGCAAATCGATGCTGTTTTTTCTATTAGCTCAACACCTCCTAACACATTAGGCTCACAGTTATCTAATAACTGAGAAACTCCACTAATGCAGCTGTACATGTACAATTTTATTCAAATGGGTATTATAAAAATACCCAGCCGAGTGGATGATAGCTCACATTTTCCTTTCTTCAGCCTGACGCTGAATATATTTGCCGTTTTCAGCGTTTTCTAAATTCCTTGATTATTGGGATGTGTTACGCTGAGTGGTGCAATGTTAAACGTCTTTTACTTCTCCACCTATTGTGCCTACTGCAGTCTACGGGTAAAGTCTTGTGTTGCTCGGTGAGATGTCTACTGAAGCAGTCAGCAAATATGGCAATCAGATTATGGGTGTGCTTTTTTGTGTGACTAGATGTCACATTGAGGTATATGGTGACATGTAAAGTGCACTACTTACACTGCGTTTCGGTTAATGACATTTTGTGATTTTTTTTTTCTTTGCAGCATGATCTGGATATAGCATTTTTCCTATAGAGATGCAAGGAAAATGTATGCTCAAAATGCCACTAAATAAAACATAAATAAATAAAAATGCCACTTAAAGAAGCCTGAAAGCACTGGTGATTTTGGGGTATGTTGTTCATACTGAAATATTTTTGAAGTGGACTTCGGTCTGAAATCCGTTGGAAATCCACATTTCATGCATGTCAATTGGTTTTGTAAAAACCACACAAACAACGTCACAGCAATAAATGGCATGGCATGTCACTAAGGGGCCCAGCACACGGGTTTAGTGTGGAAGCATTTTTTTTCCATATTATGGATGCCAGTCTTGGCCTGACTACAGATCCGGTGACCTGAACTCACAGCTGTCATTTTAAGTCATCAGACCTTTACTCTAGGCTGGGACTTTTGGGCATAATATGGAAGCCAAAATGTAACCTTAAGATTCTCACGTGTGTGTACCCTTGCTTTTGGTGGAAACAGTGAGCATTAGGACTTACAACAATGGGCCTAATCCTTACGCAAATCGGCTATGGATCTGCTGCGCACCCAAACCAAACCTACAGCACTTCCACAGCACAAATATGGAACATATTTGCTTACATTTAGAGGCTGACATGATAACCCCTCCTTTACACTGTCCTGTTCCGAAGTTTAGAATTTTAAAGCTTAAAGGGATATTTCAGTCTCCCCAAATCTTAATAAAGTGCTGGGACTGTGGAGAAAAGAAGAAAAAAAATATGCTGACATTACCTACTCCCATTCTCCCACAGCAGATCCAGTTTGGCTCCCTCTGGTCCCCTGATGCTTATCTCTTCTTCTCTCATCTGAGACGAGAGGTCAGAGAAATACCTGCCCACACAGCCAATCATGGGCCATGATGGACATGACCACAGGCCATTGAAATATAGTGAAATATACACCAGAGCATACTGCATTTTGGGAAAAAGAAAAAAGAAATGCAAGTATATCAAAACAAAGGGTCCATGTGACCTACAGGAGGATGTAGATGTCCTACTGATCTCCCTCTATATCAGTATCGTCACCTCCACTGTCTCTATTAGGACCTGTAATATGTCTACTCTTCCCTAATATAGTACAGGTACTGGGAGAAAGCATATGCAAAGCTATATAATATCTCTATGTAACCATTGCATCCAAATGGCAAATTATATGCCTACATATGGATGTACATGGATGTACTCGGGCCTCTACAGGAATGCATGGGAACTGAGTTTCTGCACTTTTTCCACAGCAGGAACCCAGTTCCCATTAGCAGAAGTCTTGCAGGACCAGCCCTTGAGTGAAAATCTTGGGTGAGTTCCCACACATTTTTTCCCAGAACTTGACCCCTGGACGTACCTTTGCGACTGCAAATTCTCTTAGAAGATTACCATAGCATACTGTATGTGCTCTTTTTCAGTATTATTTTATGAAGTTATGGAGCCCCCTTTAAACATATCTTGCAGTGTTAACCCTTGTCTATCCCATTTGGATAGATATTTCACACTCAAGAAGTAGTTAATACATCATATTTGTTGCTGGATGGACACATTCTATTAACCCCTTCCCGCTATAGGACATATGCATATGTCCCAGCACCCAACATGTTCGCACGCTGGGACGTATGCATACGTCCTAGCGATCTCTTGCACTGCCACGGGCCAGTCCCGGCAACATTAACTCCATAGTTGCTGCCATCAATCCTGATCACCAACGGGGGCGCTGCAATACGATCACTGGTCGTCGTTGGTTGATATGGCAGCAGGAGGTCAGATCATGACCTCCTGTCTGCCTGCTATGGAAGCCTGTGTGTACTGTGTGCAGCTGATCGGGTCATATTGTGCTGCAGTACAAATGTATTGCAGCATAGTATAACCTGTAAAAAGTGTAAAAAATAAAATGAAAAGTTCTTAAATAAAAGTATGAAGTGTAAAACATAAAAATAAACTATAATGTAAATGATCCCGTATGCTGTAAAAAAACAACAAAAAAGTGCAAAATTCGCCAATTTTGGTACAAATAGCGGAATAAAAAAGACCAAAAGGTAGCACGTATCACAAAAATGATACCAATGAAAAGTACAGCTCATCCCTCAAAAACTAAGTCTTTACTCAATGACATCAGTTAAAATATAAAAAAGTTACGGCTGTTGGAAAATGATTGGCAGAAAATGAATTTTGATCAAAAAAGGAAAAAGAACATAGAAAGCTGTATAAAATGGGTATCGCCATAATCGTACTGACCCACAGAATAAATATAACATCACTTTTACCGTGCAGTGTACCCCGTAAAAAAAAAAAAATTTTAAAGCGGCAACAATTTTCTTACAAGTTTTTTACAATATTTAGAAGTTTTTCACAAAAATGCATGTGTCAACAAAAATGTACAATATGTTATGAAAAAACAATATCAGAATTGCTCCGCTCAGAAAAAGCGTTCTAAAGTTATTACCATTTAAAGATGTCAAATTAAAAAAAAAGAGCGTGGTCATAAAGGTGAAAAATGGGTCCGTCCTTAAGGGGTTAACTATGGCAAGGCATGGAATTCAATAGGCTGGCTGTGGCCTAAAAGGAGAAAAAGCCACATGTTGCCTGTCCCTATTCTCCAGCTTCTGGTACAGATAGCATTGCTACATCCCAGCTCTGCTGACAAAATGCTGCATTGCAGCAATGCTATCCCCATGTGTGCGCACATCCACTCTTTACTTATTAATGTCTGATTGATTGATCTGTGATCCGCTAGGATATCGTCAAAGATTGTCTGCTGGAAGGACTGGAGTATTAGATTTGCTGCGGTGACCTGACTAGTGATCCCAAACAAGTGAAATTTGTAGGAGCCTCCAGGTGACGCAATGTCGGATGTTAGCAACTTGATGTTGCTGGCAGAACATATTTTATTCACTAAAGTAGGGGCAACATGCTAAAATATTCAACAATAGAGATAACAAAGAATAACTGTGTGAGTCATTGTATCTATACTGCAGGGTACAAGAGGATGATTTCTATATTTTTTATGAGTTTTTCAACATAAGTTCACCATTGATTTCCCTCTGCCAAGAAAATAAAATGTATACATTTTTTACAGAATTTATATTGCACTTATTGCACATATTCTGCAGGAACATACACCAAGTTAATTTACGTTAGTCCGTATGGTTCCGTATGGCACATCATTTCTATATTATTATTATTATTATTATTATTAGTAGTAGTAGTAGTAGTAGTAGTAGTAGTAGTAGTAGTAGTAGCAGTGGTATTATTATTTTTATTAGTAGTAGTAGTAGTAGTAGTAGTAGTAGTAGTAGTAGTAGAGTATTATTATTATTATTATTATTATTATTATTAGTATTAGTAGTAGTAGTAGTAATAGCAGTAGCAGTGGTATTATTATTATTCTTATTATTATTATTATTAGTAGTAGTAGTAGTAGTAGTAGTAGTAGTAGTAGTAGTAGCAGCAGTAGCAGTGGTATTATTATTATTAGTAGTAGTAGTAGCAGTGGTATTATTATTATTATTAGTAGTAGTAGTAGTAGTAGTAGTAGCAGTAGCAGTGGTATTATTATTATTAGTAGTAGTCGTAGTAGTAGTAGTAGTAGTAGTAGTAGTAGTAGTAGTAGTGGTATTATTATTATTAGTAGTAGTAGTGGTAGTAGTAGCAGCAGTGGTATTATTATTATTATTATTATTATTATTATTAGTAGTAGTAGTAGTCGTCGTAGTAGTAGTAGTAGTAGTAGTAGTAGTAGTAGTAGTAGTAGTAGTAGTGGTATTATTATTATTATTAGTAGTAGTAGTAGTGGTAGTAGTAGCAGCAGTGGTATTATTATTATTATTATTATTATTATTATTATTAGTAGTAGTAGTAGACTAGTAGTAGTGGTAGTGGTATTATTATTATTATTATTAGTAGTAGTAGTAGTAGTAATAGTAGTAGTAGTAGTAGTAGTAGTAGTAGTAGTAGTAGTAGTGGTATTATTATTATTATTATTATTATTATTATCATTATTAGTAATAGTAGTAGTAGTAGACTAGTAGTAGTAGCAGTAGTAGTAGTAGTAGTAGTAGTGGTATTATTATTATTATTATTATACCATTATTATTTTATTTATTTATCTTTTTTAATCCCAAGCACAGATGTATGGTAAATATCTGACTAAGGCCCCTTTCACACTACATAATTACTCCGTTTTTGAAGTTCCCTCAGAAAATCGGCAGTAAAACGGCAGTTACAAAATCCTATACGGCCGTTAGAAAATCCCATTGTAGTCTTTTACCCGTTATAGCCCATTATTAATAACAGCCCAGATTTTGTGACGGAAGTTAGTAACGGGAGAAATAGTTCATGAACTGTTTCTCCCGTTACTATATTCCGTCACAAAATAACGTCCGTTATTAATTACGGGGTATAACGGGTTAAAACGGCTATTGGAAAAATCCCATAGACTATAATGGGATTTTCTAACGGCCATATAGGATTTTGTAACTGCCGTTTTAATGCAGATTTTCTGACGGAACTTCGAAAACGGAGTAATTATGTTGTGTGAAAGGGGCCTTATCTGTACTGCTTACAATAATGTTTACATAGTATTAGAGTTGTTGATACCAAGAAACAACCCTTTTCCATACATGGGTCACTCTTCTACCAGATAGAGTGGTTGTTGGCCTAGAGCAGGGTTCTCCAAACAGTGTGTACCTAGCTGTTGCAAAACTATAACTCCCAGCATGCCCGGACAGCCAACGGCTGTCCGTGCATGCTGGGGGTTGTAGTTTTGCAACAGCTAGGTACACGCTGTTTGGAAAACACTGGTCTAAAGACTAGGGCTCTTCGAAATTTTTGATTTCAATAGTTGTATATGTACTGTACCATAAAAATCTCATATTAGCTGTTCTATCCAGCAATAACAATTCATATTAGACTCCAGCATCAAGACAACCTTTAGTTTACTATCAAAGTACCTAAGAATCTGGTTTGCCAGAGTAAAACCATTTTACAAAAAGTTGACACGGGGCCAGAAGACACATCACTCATATTTGCAATATGCTTTATCTATGTATATGTAATATTCACTGTGGCTTACAGGGCCGGCTCTGCCTATAGGCAAAATAGACAGTTGCCTAGAGCATCCTCTCAATGGGGAGCGCTGCTCTGCCTGCCACAAGAAAGTTAGATAACCAGCATCTAAACCACTCACTCAGCCAGAAGCATGAGGAGGAGGTTTGTGACAGTGTGTCATCCCAGTAGTAATCTAATTTCATGAGGAATGGGGTATGTCACCTCAGAAATTAGATGGGGTGTGCCAATGGGCAGAGTCAAGGGGAGGCAAAATTAGCTTTTGCCTAGGGTGGCAAAAATCCTTGCGCAAGCCCTGGTGGCTTACCACTGTATGTACAGTGGCATGAAAGTGGCTACTAACTGCAAAAAGTTTGTGGACCTCTAGTTTACAGAGGTAGTTTTATGGTGGAGTCTAAGAATGTAAGAATAAATAGGTTCACAGACACTAGCTAAGTGAATAGATGTTAATAAAGACAAATACAAAGATAAGTAAAAGCCGAATACAAAGCAAAAAAGTGCAACAAGATACAAATAAATAAACAAAAGTGAGGCAAAAAGATATAATGAGCTATTAAGTCTAGCATCGGCCTGTCCAGGACAATGTGTCCCAACAAAGGTGTCTCCATCTGAGACACTAAAAAGGCTTTCCGGGCATGTTGGGAGTTGTAGTTCTGCAGCAACTGGAGACAACCTGTTTGATATTTAACAAACCCCTGAATATGAGGGTAGCTTGACATCTATATACTCCTCTCTATAGCAATGTTCTACACTCGAACACTCGAACACCACCCAAGTGATGGCATCTCTAGCTTTTATACCGTCTTGAGTAACATATTTTTTTTTTTTTTTGGGGGGGGGGGGGGGTGGGAAGGGGCAGGGTATATTGCTCGGAAGTACTTAAGGATCAAAAGAGAACGAAAAACAAAAAATAGCAGAGTGCCACATTGAGTAATAAAGTAACCACAAATTGATATACATTCAATATTCAGGCCAGGCCACATTCAATATTCAGGCCAGGTTCATCTGCTTGGGTTGTGGAGCATGCCACAACACCAATAGGAGCAAATGAATCCTACTCTGGGGACAACCAGTGCTTCATACGTGCAGCAGTGGGCACAATAAACAGTACCTGTCACCATACTAAACTTTTCATATATTGTTCCTTATGTAATTATAAGAGACAGAAAATATGGTTTGATGACAGGTTCTCTTTAAACCATCGACCCAAATAAATGCAATGATGGAATATGTAGCAGAGAAAAAGGAAAAATAGGGGCCCATACAGCGCATCTGACTGAAGATACCAGGAAGTCTATGACAACCAAAAAAGTTTATTGTGTCCCATATCTCATAAGTACTTAAGGAAGGACTTATAGTCTCCTTCCTACTGGATCTACTTTGTACTTTGGCTCAAAAACTGCAGTGGCAATATTCCAAGGAAAAAATCGGAAAAAAATTAAAATAAATGAAAAATCAGTGTGGAAACCTAGCCATAAATAGATGTCTGAGCAGGCTACATGGGAGGATAGTGAATATTTAAAGTGAAGAACATAGTAAAGATTTAGAGTAAAGAACAAAATACTAAATTAACCCTTCCATATATATCATTGTTGTGGAAAAAGTGGACTTGAGCAATGTCTAATATGCATTTCCAGACAGCATAGTCATACTTGTATGGGTGTCATTGTGCTGGGTATTGATGTACAGGGGTTGCAGTACTCGGCAGAACCTCCACAAATCTTAAAAGAACTCTCCGCCCCTAGAAATCTTATCCCCTATCAAAAGGATAGGGGATAAGATGTCAGATCGCAGGGGTCCTGGCACTGGGGACCCCCAGGATCTCAGCTGCAGCACCCACTTGTTGCGGCTTCCGGTAGCGCTGAAGGCTCTCATCCTAACGCCTCACATCCAGGGTGAGGGAGATCGTGATGTCACGACTCTGCCCCTGTGTGACATCACTCCCCGCCCTTCAATGCAAGTCTATGGGAGGGGGCGTGACTGCTCCTCCCATAGACTTGCATTGAGGGGCGGGGCGTGAAGTCACACGGGGGCGGATTCGTGATGTCACAATCTCACATCACCGTGGTCAGGAGCCGAAGCCTCCAGCGCTTAGGGAAACCGCAACAGGTAAGTGCTGCAGCCGAGATCCCGGGGGTCCCCAGCGATCTGACATCTTACCCGCTATCCTTTGGATAGGGGATAAGATGTCTAGGGGCGGAGAACCCCTTTAAATGGACCATTAGAATTATTTCATGGAAAACTCCTATTAGAGCTCCTTCACACAGTGTCCTCTCCTAGGATTTAAAAAGCAGTTTAAAATGCATTTTGAAAAGGTAGTGTGTAAAAAACTGTCTCAGATGTTTGTGTGTGTGTGTGTGAATGTGTTTTTTATTTATTTTTATTTTTTTCATTTTAAAATGGCAGAGTAGAACATTGTATGAAGGAGCCCTTTAGGCAATGAATCCATATGAGGTGCTTTATGTGAAAATGAACATTATATAGCCTTATAGTTTATCGAGACTAAATATCCCACTTACATTGAAGTTCATATATTACAAAATGTTCACAGATATTTGTCAATCTGAAGAATACCTGGCTGTTTTCATCTCCACAAACACATTATAAGCTCCATCCACAGAATGTGCCTTTAAAGACAAGAGAGCAAATGACATGTGAAATGCGGTTGATTAGTAAATGCGGTATTTCCAGTACCTGTATGCACATCCTCACAACACAGTCTCCCCTTACACAATGGCCAGAGGCATTCAACATTCAGGCAGATTACTATACTCAGGAAAATTAAATTGAAAAGCACATATTGCCAGATAAAGCCAAAGACACCTGCACTGGTATTTTAAACATAATTCATATTCCTTTGGCAGTCTTAATATATTCTTTCATCAAGTTTTGCCAAGAACTGAGACCTCTACTTTTTGCTTTGATGCTACATTATGCTAAGTTCTGTTGACAAACACATTCACGTCACTTATTATTACTTCCACATAGATTCGTTTTCCAAGCTCTTAAAATGATTTCCTAATTTCGCAAAAACTCGCTGAACTACCAATCCATTAGAAACTACCATAGGGTCCATGTTATTCTGTTATGTACAGCATTCCAACTAGATTTATATCCTTGTTTGGTTGTGATTTCTTAAAACAGTCCTTAATGTAAACAGTTTATATAATACTAATAGCCCAAGTAATAGGCTTCTTTCACACTGCCATTGTGATACGGCAGTGTGACGTCCGTCGGGGAACCCGGAGAGAATAGCAGGAGGAAAAATACATCATGCTACTTTTTTCCTCCAGCTCCGTTAGAAAACAACAGCGCCCGACAGACTCCATAATAGTAAATGGGATCTGTCGAGACGCGTTGATTCCCATTGTGCCCGTCAAAAATAACGTCTGTTAAGGCACACAAAAAAAAGTACCTTACAGACAATTGCTAATGGGGTACAACGACAATGTGAAAGAGGCCTAAGCCTGTAATATTGCTTCAACATTCCTTGTTGCTGAAAACAGATTTAAAAACTTTTTAGGATATCCCGAGGCTGTCAATGGTCCCATGTCACACAAAAGCTACTGCCACAAAGGGAAGGCTTGGCCTCTTTAGGACAATGGAACTATGTGTGTGGTTGGAAGATATCATTGCTTTATCTGTGTCACAGAGAGCTGCCAAATATTGGGGCTCGAATCCAACTAAAGTCCTCTATCCTTAAGCCCTGCTAACATCTTAAATTGTATCTTCACCTTAGAGGCACACCGCTTGTTCCTGGTTCAAATTATTTGTTGTTTTAACAACCAATTCAGAGAATCAGCCCCATCTCACATCTGTATGGAGCTCATCTGCCAATATTTCAAACACATATGTATGTACTGCATGAATGTATACACTGTATGTATGTATGTTTGTATGTATGCATACACTATATGTACTTTACGTATGTATAAACTGTATGTACGTAGTGTATATAAGTATAGACTGCATGTATGTACTGTATGTATGTAGGTTTGTACTGTATGTATGTATACACTGTATGTATGTATGTAGGTGTGTACTGTATGTATGTAAACACTCCATGTAGGTACTGTATGTATGTACTATATGTAGGTATGTACTGTATGTACATACTGTAGGTATGCATATTTGTACTGTATGTATGTACTGTAGGTATGTACTGTATGTATGTATACACTGTATATATATGTATGTACTGTATGTATGTAGGTATGTAATGTATGTATGTAAACACTGCATGTACAGTATGTACTGTATGTCTGTGTATACTGTATGCATGTAGGTGTGTACTGTATGTATGTAAACACTGCATTTATGTACTGTATGTATGTAGGTATTTACTGTATGTATGTATACACTGTATGTATGTACTGTATGTATGTATGTAGGTATGTACTGTATGTATGTATGTACTGTATGTATGTATACACTGTATGTAGGTATGTACTGTATGCATGTAAACACTCCAAGTACAGTATGTACTGTATGTATATAGGTATGTACTGTATGTATATATACTGTATGTATATATGTGTGTACTGTCTGTATGTATTTTCTGTATGTATGTGCTGGAAGTAGTGGGAGGGAATTCCCTAGCATTAAAATTTTAATGGACATTTTCATCCATTTGATCCATTACCCTTCACTTTGTAATCTTACCTGCATATTTGTAATATAAACTATAAGCAAATTCCCTATTTAATATGTCTTCCTTCCCTCTATGAAATAGACATGCAGATTGTAGAAGTAAATTGAATTCCAATTATCACCATAAGCCATTTGTAGCAAATAGAAAGTAATTCAATGATCCAAGCACATAATGAATGAGACAGCTTGCATTGTACTGGCAGACTGACATAGATATTAGTAATGTGTGTAGAAACAGGCATATAACCATATGGTTTTAACAAAAAAAATAAAACTATAACATAAAAAAACAGGTATCAAGTGTACACCATTTCTTGTGCAAACAACGTTCAACAATAAATCTCAGGCAGCAGCCTTACTAGATAGGGCATGGAGCCAGGAATGTTCTTAAACATCCAGCTTTCCAAATACTGAATTCATAGGCATAACTACCATGGTAGCAAACATAGCAGCTTCTATGGGCCCAACAGCTAAGGGGGGGCAACACTCAAGAGGTATGGTTACTGATGCCAAGTATAGATTGAAGAAGGCTTTAAAAACAGGGCCCCATTGAACAATTTGCTATGGAATCCCATCAATGCTTCCTGTAATAGTGGCTCTTTTTTATTTATTTTTTGTTAACCTCTGCTGTGATGTCACTATGTGCATTAATCTTGAACTATGACATCACTGTCTGAAGTATGTATATTCTGTGACTTCAATGCGTGCATTATCTCTGCACTGTGGCATTACAGTGGCATCACTATGTGCATGGTCCCTATCATTGTGACCTCACTGTGCACATTATTCCACTACTGTGACATTACAGGGCGTTGTCTAGTGGGGTCTCACATCAGGTCTTACTATGGCACCTCATGGCCACATTGATCTGGAGTTGAAGTTTCCTTCTTTTATTCTTTTGAAACTAAGCCCAGCTATTTACCCTTGTTTTACTGCAGTTTACAAGGAAGCATTGAAAGAAAGCCTCTCATGTGATCAATTAGTGCTTCTTCTTCGTGATAGGCATATTTGGGTCAATCCTTGTACAGGCTTTACCTGTCTATTTTGAGTATTTTCTTGTTTATGAAGCATAAATACAAAACACAAATGTCCTGATGTTCAGAAGATAGGATGTTGGGCTTTACGTGATTATTTTTCTACTTTAATAGGTCTATCTATGATAGGTGTCTGTTGTGATAGATACATTTTTTACATTCACATTTTATTATAAGAATACATACATTCATCATGTTATGACCAAATTAGTCATTTAATAGGAGTCCATCCCTTTCCCTCTTGGGTAATATTGATGCATGGCTCTGCTGTCTGCACCTGGTAGAATGAGTTAGAAGAAGCTGTTATAGCAAAGCATAGAGGCCTGGTTGCAATAGCTCTGTTCTTATTCAAACCATCTTTTTTTAGTTGTAGTGGTGGAATTATCAACGTCATACATGCACCATAGATACAGGCCATGTGGCATCTATGAGATCCTTGGAAAGAGGGTGGAAAGGTCGGGCCTTGGTTGGTCCCATTCCTTTTGCTACTGGTAGAAAACTGTGTACGACTCCTCTCCCCAGGAAATCACACTGTCAGCAAATAAAAGGATGTGGGTATTGACCGAAGAGTCAGGGAGCGCAAGTAGAAAATAAACACCAGGCTTTTCTGTCCATAGAGGATTAAATTGGACAAAGTAGAAAGAGTTCCATTTTGAATTTTGCTTTGGACCCCCTGTCTGCCATATATACCATTGGGTTTTAGTATTGAAAGTCTATCTTTAAATGATCCATATACATAAAATGTATTGGCATAGGCCAGGAGTAATAATAATAATGTCTGGATATTGCCTGGACAATCCAAGAACCAGATCCAATAAGTAGCCATGTAAACCATGCCTAAAAGTAGGCATTTTGGACAAGTCCTGGTGTTCCAGGATAGTCTTGGATGGTCTCGGTCTTGAGTGGTCTCGGATTAGAACTTAGGCAACTCTAGGGTATGTTCACGCATACAGGATCAGTCATTAGGTTTACATTAAAATCTGCAGCAGAAAATCCTGTGCATCAAATCCTGTGCATCAAATCTGCATACATGTGAATGTACCCTTAGAGAGATTTATCAAAACCTGTGCAGTGGAAATGCTGACCAGTTGCCCATAGCAACCAATCAGATTGCTTCTCTCATTTTTATAAGGTCATTTTAAAAATTAAAGAAGCAATCTGATTGGTTGCTATGGGCAACTGGTCAGCTTTTCCTCTGCACAGGTTTTGATAAATCTCCCCCAATATATTTCTGTGATGCAGAAACTTGCTGTTTTACATCAAAGATTGTCTGCCCACATAACCCATTAGGGAATAGGTTCCCCACAATAGGACAAGGACCACTGGCTGTGGGGGACATGGAGGGAAAAAATGATAATTTTCAAAACAGATCCCCATTGAATATAGCTATTTGTGTAGGTTCCTTAGCAGTCGGAAATTCTATTTATAAGGATTTAAGAGGATTGCTTTAAAACATACCTATAATATAATTATAACCATCCATGTACAGTATTTGTGAGTTAGCCATATTGTAGCGTAGTGTTTTATTTAAGTACTGATCAAATTTGTCTCCCAATATAAGCATCTGTGTTGCCTCTTTATTTTAGTCATTCAATCCTAATTTTGTACATCTGGATGTCTTTATTCATAGTCACAGTTTTTAGTAGAAAAAAAAACGAGATTTGTGAACAGATTCATCCCCAACTCTGAGCAGGGAACTTACATTTTTTATGTCGGCTGAAACACCTGAGATCTCATTAGAGAAATTGTATTTTTACATTCAGGAGAGAAGACCATAATATCCCATTTAATGTTTCTTACTATGCTAAAATTCAAGACTTTCCAGGATGAGTCACTTTTCCTGCACAGCAGATTTGTTTCTAAAACTTTGAGTGAGCGTTCCATCCGGCAATTAAAACTTCGACTTCATGTATGAATTTTGGAGGTCATTTCCAAGCATTAAAGTCAGGCAGTAAATTCCATCCGTTTGTTCCTTTATCTATTGATGAGAATTGTCCAGCCCTAATGCTATATACATTAGCTTTGTGTTGTATCAGCTGAATTCCCCTTTATTCTGACTTGTATAAGCAGGTGCTAGCATGAACATCTGCTTCTAAACATTTTCTATACATTTTTAAAAACATTTTTACCTATTAACTCAGATTTGTTCTGAAAGTTAGAGAAAATTTGGATGTGTTTAAGATTGTAGTGCAGGATCAGGGATACCTGGCAAAGACAGGAGTCCCTGCTCCTGTAAATACTGAGCGCTCTAGGGCTTGCCACTCAGCCTTTTGGCAATATAATACCCACTCTGGTTTGTACCCAGGCCCAGCATATTTCTTTGGAACCTTTAATTACCATTGAGTGATCACTAGAAAACTGTAGGATTTTACTCTGCATCACTATAGTGATTATTAAATAGTCACTAGAGGCCACAAAGGAATTTGCCGGGCCTGGACCGAAATGGGGAACAGTGAGTAATTTCACACTTTCCTCTGTCCCAAAGAATTTAAGGGGCAATGCTGTGTTTTGCCATTTAGCTCTGTATATTCGCTGGAATGGGCACTCCATACCCAGGCCAGTAAATACTTACTGCACAGTAGGTATATGCTCATAATAAAGAGGAGCAGGGACCTCTGTCATTCTAACAGGAGTCCTAGCTTCTTTACAGTAGACAACAACACACTATGCATTGCTGTTTACTATATGGTACATTCAGGAATGTGGTGAAGCTATGCATCACTACTTAACTCCTTACACTCCATGGGCTGCTCACTCTACACCTATTCCATAGACTGTAGGACTAAATCCAAATCATCTTCAAATCAAAAACAAATGTGAGGGCCAGATTCAAGCGAAACCTCCTGAAACAAATCTCAAGAAGTTTGCTAATCTATAGTTACCAACTACTAAAGACTCTCACATTTAATTTTGACACAACCATTTATTACATGGTCGTTCATTTATTTCAAAATGCACTGTGTAATAGTACATTTTTCCATAGAAAATGGATGACCAAATAGATAATAATGCCTTTTTCCAGGAGTTACAGAGGTCGGTCACATTTCAATTTACTCTTCTCTAGAAGCAACTTTTCTAGACTAGGAAGAAGCTTACTGTAATATTTTTTATTATAAGTATTGACCCGAGATCACTAAAAGTATTTTACCTAACTAATTTACCTCATATGTTTCCGTTTCTTAAAAGAAAAAAAAAAAAAAAAAAAAATTTAACATGCATTAAGACAGCACAGTGTATTATTGAACAGACTATATGATCCTATGTCCATCCATTCATCAGCTTAGATCTGCTCATTGGCTCCATAGAATACTTAATGTATTATTACAAAACCATTTACTTCATGTTATGTCACATCATTTACTTCCACTTTACCTCCATGATGTTGAAAGGGTTGTCTGAAAATAGAAAAATCTTTGAATGGGGCTTGGGCTGGATTAACAAAATAAAGGGCCAATCACCACCAATCCTTGCTAACTCAGGTCACCACTGTTAACAGTGATGGGCATTTCCTGCAGAGAAGAAAGCAGGAAGTGCTGTGGAGTGCAAGGGGGTGGAACTGTTAGGATGTCAACAGTAGAAGATCAGGCAGGTGAGTATTTTATTTTATTTTTTTTGCTTTTACTACTTTACATTCCATGCTAACTACTGCATATCGATTAACTGTACAAATGTAATTCTTTATCTATCTGAGTCTTCCTTACTAGTAACCTAGATTAGAAATGGTTGTCAGAATTTTTGTTATTGCTTATGGAGCAGGGGGCTGCCGAAGGCATGCTTTTAACCCACAGCATGGGCAGTACTGTTCACTAATGCTGGAAATGCTAGCTAAGGCTAGAAATCTAACCTATGCTCCGAATCTCAAAAATACAAAACCCCTGCTAAGTAATCCTTGTGGCTGATGGTAATGGAAAATTGTTGCCTGGAGACTGATTTCGACTTACTTCGTATAGACTATACTTTAGTACCCACACAACTTCCTTCCATTAGTTTTTTAAGTTTTAGGGAAAAAAACGATTAAAACCATTTATGGCAGTAATATTAAAGTAACACATAAACATTTAAACCCTATAGCACACCAAATATGATAAACAGTTCAATTGATATTCCTCATTAAATATCCAATTCTTAAGAATTGCCACAAGGGTCGGAATGACTAGCAATTAAAGAGTTACGGCAGAGCTATAAAATGGCTACATTGCCAATAGGTAAGTCATTTAAACATAGGAAGGGTTATATTTTATAGTTTTTATAATGAATTGTCTCATTTCCATTTTTATTACCAGTCATAATCATTGTATTTTTCCTATCTAAAGGGTACCAGCACTGGGTAAACTCTCAATGACTCCATGACTTATATAAAGCGAATAGTATTGGTTTTATGAGGTATGATGGTCCATAAACATATGAAATTACAAAAGTCACAAGAATGCTGCAGAGCTTTCTTACCAACAGACCATAAATAATGCATTCAGATTTAAATGTTATGCAACGAAAAAATATTTTGACTGCTATTGGTTTCTCAGTATTGACCAGTGGCATAACAATTAGAAAATGAACGATCTGACATTAACGTGAATGTCGATATGTATTTTTTCTATAAGTTCTATGGGGGGTCAATTTTTTATTTATATTTATTTATTTCTATATTGAATACCTTATTTAAAAAAATAAAATAAAAAAAAACATACACATTCTGATTTCCTGCAGCTGCCACTAGGGGAGACAGGGAGCATATCATTTTATTGTTAGAGTTTAATGTAAAACTGGTATGTGTAAAACTCCTTCTCACCTTAGTGGTGACGGCATGCAATCTGAACTGTATGACTTAACTCTATACCTTTGCACAAGATTTGACATTCCATTTTGGAAAAAAAAAAACAGAGCACTAGGCGCTAAATATGTTACACATAAGTTATTTTGTCCATAAATGTACACAGAACACAAAAGAAAGAGTCAAATAACATAATACTTGTAATTTTAGGTTTATGACTGTACTCGTGATTATGGTTCTGATGGATATGCTAAACATATCCATATGGCTCTATAAACTCGATGGATGACCCTTTGGCATCTTCAAGACAGATATTGTATCTTTTATTTTAAGATTATAAGAAAGGATAGCACTACTTATATAGTGGATCACTCAAAAAGTAAATAATAATAAAAAAAATTAATAAAGTGCAGTACAAGGTTTTTGTTTTCTTTATAGAAGCCTATGCATTACGAATGCCATAATATAGCATACAGTAGCATACAGCAGGGATGTATGCTCTTTACATACACTGGCAGAAATGCACCATATGCCCAGCTTGAATGTGAATTGAATTGAGCCTCAACAATATAAGGTGTCTAGGGATCCATTGGCACTTTTCTTGATTTTTTTCACACCAAACTCTGGTAATATCCATATGCCATACATGTTTCAATATTCATTTTTATATACACCACAAAAAATATATATGCACCATGAAAAAAATCACCATCAAAATAACAATGGGGCCAATTCCAATGTGAATGTGCTACACTAATGTTTCCCAACCAGTGTGCCTCCAGCTGTTGCAAAGGTACAGAAGCTGGAAGCATATTGGTTGGGAAACACTGTACTACACACTCAAAGCACATATGTGGCACATCCATGGCAGTCAGCCTATCTATTGGATTTAATGGCGATGTGTGAACACAGACCTATAGGTACCTTAAAAAGAGACCTGGACAGAGTAAAGTAAGAAGAACAAAGTATATCAGGGTTGATATATAGCCTCCACATTACGAAATTAGCATTGAAATTATCTTTTCTACTTAAGAAATAAAGCTGCTTTTCTAGTACTACCTATTGAGAGTAACCACCCTTTAAATAAATGTCTAACCCATTAAAAAAGCCTTGAAGCATAACTAGGAATTAGCAGCCAAACCAATATTCCATCCTTTAATGTAGACAATTGTTCCATAGTGCAGAGTACAGAGCAGGGTGCTTGTTGGATAGGACTTTGAAATAGGGTAATGTTCCTTTTTGTGGAGACAGCCAAGCTGTTATAGGTAATCTTAAAGGCAACGCATTTAAAGGGGTACTTTAGATTTTTATTTATCCTACATGCCAGGCTACCGCCATTAAAATAATAAACTTTAACTTACCTTCTGCCCCTCCCCCAGTGCCATCAATATCAGTCTCCTGTCCTCCGGCTCTGTTATCCTTCTTGGTTTTGGGGCCTGACACGTTCAGCTTCTCATCTTACCGCAGCAATGTTCCACCATGGCCGGTCATAGGCATAGTGTGATGTAACCAGCCTGGGCCTAGGCCCGTTACTGACACAACCACTTAACTTATCACCAGCCGAGGAGAGACGTGATTAGATGAGTGCAGTGTGATGTGTTGGGCCCCAAAGGCTAAGACTAAGGCCGGAGTATGGAAGTCCGATATAGGCAGCACCAAGGGAGCGGTGGAAGGTAAGTTAAAGATTATTATTTTAATGGCAGCAACCCGGACATATAGGATAAAAAAACATTTTTTAGTTATGATCATATACGGGAACATTGACTGGCCCATAACACTACCTTTGACACTACCCCCTCCGAATCAATATGCACACGTCAATTCTGATCAGTTACAAACATTCCCATGGATTGTAAAGCACAAAACCAGAGGGTTCAGGAATTCAGTGGTGCTGACCAGGATGGACACAACTCAGGTGCGACGGCATGAGGAAAAATACTTTTTATTTTGAGATGCAATGTGTTTCACTGCAGTGAACGCGTTGCATCTCGAAATAAAAGTATTTTACCTCAAGTCATCGCACCTGAGAAGTATCTGTCCCGGTCAACGCCCCTGAATTCCTAAACCCTCTTGAAATCTGGCTTTGTGCTCCACGTTTACTAGGAAGGCTGCAGACGGGACACCTGATAACTTTACAAAGTGTTGTTTATTGTTGTGTATGCAGCAGGTACTCAACCTGAGTTGTTAAGCGACTGCCTACTCCCCTCCCCCTTCTTCACTAGATTGCGGGTGATACTCCACATGGAGCACCTTTGTTTCTCTTTGTGGATTGTAAAGGAACTTACAAGAAAAATGCAAAAATAATTACAAGTTCATTTCTAAAATGTTTCAGACACACAGTACCTAGGCAATGCCCTGGCCTAAATACCAATCATCTATTTAATTATATCCTTATTCCTAGATGAAGTGTCTGGCCTGAAAAGATCACAGTCTAATATACACAAATATGGAAATTGCTTCTAATTCGAATCTTAAGTGGGCAACAGCAGCCCTGTGGTGTCCTGCTTGGGGAAATGATTTCAGCCCGGGCCGAGGACACTGTGATTGTAATGTTCAAGGATTGGTGATTTCTGTGCCGTGTGATTTTCTAATTAGAGGAAGAGCCGGCGAGGACCATTTTCTTAATCATCTGGGGAGTGGAAACCCAGCACATTTCTGTGTATTTGCAATGAAAATGCTTCATGGCAACATACAAATGGCTTTTATTACATAAAGGCTGTAATTAGAGGAAGTCAAATCAGTTGGAAATGAGTCAAGCTGGAGATGGCTAAGCTGCTGTCTGAATTCTGGTCTAGAGATTAGTGCTACTGTTATAGCCTCTGAGAAGCATCTTTGATTTACTTATAATGCTTGACGTAGCAAATATAATCCAGACGAAATAAAACGAACATAAATTTAGTTGTACTGTTCCAATCTCTTTGTGATTTGACAGAAAGTGGCACGTTACAATTCATGTAGGGGGAGGGGGGGGGGTCAAACGAGGATGGGGGTCATATTAGACAAATTACTTAAAAAAGAGAGCTCCTCTTGAATAATCCTGTTGTTTGAAGTCTTTTGGTTCTGCAAGGCTTTTAGGATGCACTCTAAAAGTCCACATGGAATATTTTTATGCATGTCAATGCGACAGCCTCATTGTCTTTAAAATTATAGTCCTAACATGGGACTTCCAGCATGTTGCTTAGCTGACATGAGTTATTTAAATACATGTAAAGCTTGGCAGGTATAAATTTGAAGAAGAAAAGAGATTATTTCAAAGAATAGAATTTGTTAATATGAACAAACTGTTCCAGGATTTAAGGTTTATTTTATTTTTTATTATTTTATATTTTTTGTGATGAAGAATATATCTTTACAAGCGATTACATTACACTGCACCTTTACTGTTCAGTCACTTACTATAAATATATGCTTGTTTCAAAGAAGGACCTTTTTTAATATGCACAGAAGATGCATAGTATCTAATTCCAGACTATGGGATAAAGCTCTATTTCTATTGTCTGTCTGCAGGGACTTTAGGCGGATGTATATATATATATATATATATATATATATATATATATATATATATATCCAAGAACAAAGGTGGCTTCAGCAAAAGTAGATGGTTTGATTCCATTTTCAAACGAAACATTCAACGTTTCAGCTGCCCATATATATATATATATATTTATAGCACAAACACTTACCCTTACAAGTGTAATAGTAATAAGAAACAGGTTTGAATGGTGGTGCATGAAGGATAAACCCTTAAAGAGTACCTATCATCAACTAGGCTGTCCCTAATCCCTCCCCCCAATCTGCACCTGACTCTCGCTGACTCTATCCATGTCTATATTTTTGCCCAAAACCCCATATAAATACCTTTTGAGCGAGGGAGGAAGGGGGTGTGGCCCGGCAGGCTTGACGTCATCTGAACCCTGTCTGTCTGCACTTCCGCCCTTCTCCCTCTTCAACATCAGTGTAACAATAGATCTCCCCAGCAAGGTGAGTGAGCGCAGCAGCATTGCGGGACTTGTACGCTCTGTGTCCCGAAGTAGTCAATCATTGTCCTGTAGTAGCATGGCAGCACGTCGGGACTGATGTGCTCTGTGACCCGATGTGCTGCCTTGCTACTACGGGACAATGAATGACTGCTTCGGGACACCGAGTGCACAAGACCCGATCCTCTTCTGTGCTGCCCTGCGCTACACTGGCATTTGGCCAGATGAAGCGGCTGGTCATGTCAGGAGCACCAGTGCTCGCTCCTGCCTGTCTTATTGAAAGGCGGGGAGCTGCGCTGTGCTCTTCAGTGTCTGGCTTCGCTGACATTTCGGACTCATGCTGCCAGGCCGGCATGAGTCCGAACTCTTTGCGCCAGGACATGTAGGGAGACCCCTAGTGGTCGTTTTTTAAAAGTAATATCTATAAAGATACATTTTTGTTAATCACATGTAATTAGAAAGTTGTTTCTAATACATTGATTAACAAAATATAAAAAGTTTTTTGGGCGACAGGTACGCTTTAAAAAATAATCATCTAGTTTGGACAGGGAAGCTAGAAACACGTTCCCCCAAAATAGCAACAAGTTTGGATGGGGTAACTTATACCCCTGGGGGTTCTCTATTGATATATCGTTTTTGGGAAACAGAGTTCATATATTTTTATTTGAACTCTGTATTTTATTCATTGCAATCCTGGTTCTTTCTATGCTTTGAAGTCCACTTAGTAATTGACAGGATTTTTACTATGACTTTCATGCAGAAATATATGTCAATCACCAATGACCGCCTACAGGACTTTTAAGCATAGAAAGATGTCCAATGGGTAGTCTTATCAGCGACTGACAGCCATCTCTTTATATAGAGTCATATAAGAAAGACTAAGTAGGACTGCCTGGAATCCTAATCAAAGAAAGAGTGGAGATGTAAATAGATAGAATCCAATTTATACTGATTATAACTAAACATCAACCTGCTCAGTTTTGGAAGGGGCACCTGGTTGAGGTTTGTTTTTTTAGTGTTTTTTTTTTTTTTAGAAACCAGAACCTATGAATCTCACCTAAAAGTTTGACAAGGAAGAATAACTACTTGAACTACAGCACATGAGAATGATAAATAGCACTGCTGAGAAAAGTGTAGAATGCCTTTCCAAATACTCTGAAGTATGTATAGAAGGAGCCTATATAGTGTACACCTGTTATTTTTAGGATCCTTGGCACAACATGAAATGTGCTACTACACCAACTGTTCCTGGGATTTGGTATTTGTATCACTTGAGTAAACTTACCATGGATTAGTTACATAAATACATTCTGCAGCTAGACAATGTGTACTAGTGCAAGTGAAAGGGGAATAGCTCCATAGGTAGCAACACATACTGTGACAGAATCTGAAGCAGGGAAGCCCGGTTTGATTTCGGCATCCCAAGTTCCTTGTGACCTTGGGCGAGTCATTTTATCTTTCAGTGCCTCAGGCAGAGGCTCACTGTGCCTGAAACTTCTTTCAGTACATTGGCAGCATTGTATGAAGACAATATCATGCAGGAGTTAAGTGTGCATAAGCAAGAACAGCGAGGCCTTAAAACTGTTCTAATTACAGTGTAAAATAATCCTCGGTTACGTTTAATGCATTCGTTTACTGGTTAAAACTAATTCAAAGCAGCATTCTTCTGGGAAAAAAATGTCAAATCTTGCTTACTGGTCTTAACCTCTCTATATCTTAAAAGTGTTACCTATGGTTTCTCTGCAGCAACTGTTCATGGTGACGATAGCGCTGCAGGGTAACATGTGACTGAAGTTAGCCATGCACAATACGATATTTCTAAAGATTTGTCAAAGGAGCAATATGTGCAGAAACCTGAATTGCCCTTAGTGATGTAAACTGAGCTAAAAACTATTTTTTATTTATATTACCCCTCGACCTATGATGGCCCCGACATACCATAATTTCAACATGCGATGGCCTCTCAGAGGCCATCGCATGTTGAAGGCAGCATCAACGTACGATGCTTTTGTATGTTGGGGCCATCGCATAAACGGCTATCCGGCAGCGCAGACTGCTTCAGCTGCCACCGGACAGCCGTTTACGGTGCCCCGTGTGGTCCGCTGACGATCACTTACGTGTCCTCTTCAGGATCCCCTGCATCGTCGGCACTCTCCATCGATGTCATCACGTCGCTGCACACACCGTCCCATCATCCAATAGGAGTGGCGTGCGTAGCGATGTGATGGCGGCAACAGAGAGCGATGATGCCAGGGAAGCAGAGGCCTTTCCGGAGCGTCGGGGACACCACGGGGAGGCGCGACAGCGATGGACGGCGACATCCCGGGCAGCGATGACGAGCGGTGACGGTCCAGAGCGGCTGGGACAGGTGAGTACAACTTCCTCTAACAGTGGTCTTCAACCCGCGGACCTCCAGATGTTGCAAAACTTCAACTCCCAGCATGCCCGGACAGCCGTTGGCTGTCCGGGCATGCTGGGTGTTGTAGTTTTGCAACATCTGGAGGTCCGCAGGTTGTAGACCATTGTCCTGTACTTTACATTGCACGGATCCCTCAACATGCGATGGTTTCAACAAATGATGGTCCGTTTGGAACGGATTACCATTGTATGTTGAGGGACCCCTGTATATTATTCAGCACTTTACAATACTGTGCATAGAGCACAAGCGCAGACAAAATCAGACATTATATAGTAACAAAGTAACTAACAACTCAAGCAAGAGGAGTGAGAGATCACAAGAGCTTATAATATATGAGGAAATACAGATGATACAAAAAGGTTTGTACTTTGGTTCTGCCATAAATTATGAACACAAACAAACAAACAAACAAACAGAAAAAGGATAGTACACACATAGTAACATGAGCCAGTCATTCAACTAGTAGTTGTGTATGCATTCAGATATAGCAGACACCAAACACATCCAGAGTGTGTTACTCTGTTTCCGCTGCAATCAGCACACAATGAAATGATAAAATGTCTGTACAAGAGCGGGACAATAGCCAAATTCCCTGCTTCTGTATTTGCTGAGCAGTGATGCACATAGTACTGTGTGCATCACTACTTACTGTATATTGGCCAGGCCAGGTTTGAGAACACCTGGTCCAGCAATTGTAGTAATGTACACAGTAGAGTATATACATTGCGGCTGATGTACCCTTGTCTGAAATGGCACCAGGTGGGTACAATAGTACCATGATGTCCATGATATCTGATGCTACACCTGTAGATGTGAACTACATTAGGGGTGCAAGGCAAAGGCATCTTAGTCTCTAAAAACATCAGGGGTAGGAACCCCATACCCTGAGTGCAAATTGTATCCTGAAGTGACCAGGCAACCAGTGCAGTTACTAGAGAGGGTGGAGGCATTGGTGTAGAGAATGGAAAGAAAGATGAGCCTTACTGCTGCATTCAGAATACATTTGAGAGGGTGGGAATTGGTAAGGGGCAGGAAAGAGTTACAGAAATGAAGATGATAATGTTTGAGTTTTTCCTTTTCTACAGTAAGAAAATGATGGATTTTTGGAGATCTTTTCAGGAGCAAGTGACTTTCTATAATAGTGGTCTCCAAAATGTTGTTGTTTTGGACCCTCATGCTTTTTGGACCCTCATGCTGCAGCAGGCTGTCATGAAATGCTGGAAATTGTGGTTCCCAAAAACGTAGTAAAGTCACTACTTAGATGCTTTTGGGTCAGTTCAGGACAATTCCATACTGCTTTTCTATGGGCAGTGAGATTTTTTTTAGCAGCCCTATGCAGAAGCACCAGGAAATTACAAGCCAGGTGTTGGGGTTGTAACTTCCCCAATGATCGCAGAGAAAAAAAGGACAATCTGTTTTTTAGGAGGAAGACAAGTTGTGCCTATTCTGTATTCTATATGTGCATTTAGGTTTATTTACTGATGTGAATACATTTTTATAATGTTTATAGCAAAAACTAAAACAAAAAAACCTTCCATCATAGTTTCTGTTCTTTTCAAAAGCCCAAATCAGCTGTAGCCCAAACTGTGCACTCCCTGACAAAGTTCCCAAAGCCATCAAGTTCACTAAGTAACTTCTTTTGCCTCATTTAATACTTATAGAAAGTTTGTGTTTCCATCTTGCCATTTAACCACAGTAAATCTAATCAGTCTAATGCATTCTTTTATTGAATTTTAAACTAGCCCATTAAAACCCCTTTAACGTGCTGAAGTAAGCTTCAGAGACTGTTTCCATTTCATCTTTATTGAACTGAGACAGTAGCACTCCTTTCCTTTGCACCACTCTGCGAGGCTGTCAATAATTCAATAGCCATGGCCTTGATGGGCCAAGGCCTAAGTTAGACTTTAAACAGCACCAAACAGCTTGTCAAAGTCTGATGTGCTGTCAATGTCTGACTGATCTATACTGCATGAATTCCCCCTTAGCTCTTGATGTGTTCCTGCGAGTAAAAAGAAAGCAATTTTAGAAGTATACCCAGTGTGAAACACCTGTTTGTTGAGAATCTCTAATGAGCAGAGGTTGCGACAGCATCCGGGTCCTGTTGTCATTGCATCTCCTTAAGTCCCCAACAGCCCGACAACTTTTTGCAAGCTGCCGCTCAATAGAGAGTTTGTTTATATGTGACCCTGGCAACATTGGAACCATAAGTATTTATCTTCAATTATTGGCTAACCCTATACTTTGTTACAAGACTCTTACTGCATGATTCCAGTTGCCATAGCAACTTCCTTGTATTTAATGTTTGTAAACGCTACCAGCCATCTAATAACGGGGAGGTATGTTTTCAGATGCCCCCCAAAGTGTGACCACAGGTTCTGAAATGTACCTATTATTTTTTTTCCAAGCAGAGAGAAACGCTTTTTCACACTGAAATGAAAGAAAAAAGATATCAGGAGAAGCATTAATATTCCTGTGCTCTTGCTGGTGTTCAGCCTAACAGTGTGCACAGCTATGATAAATTATCTCCACACTTTCATTGGCTTCATTCTGCTCCTGGCTTTCCTAGTCAGTCTGATGATGCTGCAGCTCCTTTATGTATCTCTGGCCTGTTCATGCCTCTGTTCTCGCTCTGTTCTTTTGCCTGCTGCAGTCAATTTGTTCACAATCTTAACTCATCTTGTGTATTAGCCGCAATATTCCAGCCATAGCAAGCTGGAAAATCCTGTTCTACTTCTAATACAACATCAATTATTTATTATATTACAATTTGGAGCAAATATTAACACCTGTGTGGAATGAGAGTTGAAACAAGTAGGTCAGAAAAGATGTTATAATTTCCAGAAAAACTGTTATAATCCTGTAGTTAAATCATTGGAATATACACTTTTACAAAATCAAAAGTTCTAGATTACATTTTTTTGGTCACTGCGCACGAAACGTCCCACACGCCCCCTGCCGACCGCTGGTTCCTACCCGCCAGCAGCTCCGTGCATGAGAAAATAAAGTGTCGCTATTCTTTTTTGCTTTTGTGCTACTTTGGACTGAGCACCCCGGTATATCAGCGCCGTTGTCTACAGCAACACTGGTTGTCATCAAGTGCACCCATGCTTCTTTGAATCCGCAGTGCAGTGCCAGCTTTTCCATTTCTCCCTCGCTGACCCCCACAATATAGCATGCAGCACCCACCTGTAACTGCTTCCAGAAGCACTGGAGGCTCCCAGCCTTGACCACGAGGATGGAAGATTGTGACATCATGCCCCGCCCCCTCAATGCAAGTCTATGGGAGGGGGCGTGACAGCTGTCACGCCCCCTCCCATAGACTAGCATTAAGGGGGCAGGGAATGATGTCACACAGGGGCTGAGTCGTGACATCACAATCTTCCGTCCCCGTGGTCGGGAGGCATTAGGCTGAGAGCCTCCAGGGCTTCCGGAAGCAGTTACAGGTGGGTGCTGCATGTTATATTGCGGGGGTCCCCAGCGGCGGGACCCCCGCTATCAGACATCTTATCCCCTATCCTTTGGATAGGGGATAAGATGTCTAGGGGAGGAGTACCCCTCTAATGAGTCCATAGACATTTTTGTTGACATTTCCAGCCAGTTTATAATGTGATACATGTAACGTATTAAAATGTTTTATTAGTAATAGAAATGAGCATATCAATTATTACCTTAGTGAATATTTTCCAAGTTTCTGAAAAGACAAATTTGTTTGATTGTATTAAATTTTATGGAAATCATGGGGCACCACAAAATGTATATACATTCCAATAGTAAAATAGCATTGACACTTCCCAATTTAGCATGTAGTTTTCTTTTTATTTCTTTATGGCATAATTAGATTTTAAGCACACATGTAGGCACAAACACTAGTGTAGATGCAATGAATAAATAATGTACATACACTATATGAAAAGCGTCTATTACAGTTAATATGTGCGGGCAACCAAACGTAAGAGGTGAAGTATGCCTCTCTGCTCAGTTAACATTTACTGAACTGGGCACTCTGCATGCCTCACCACTCACTGTATAGAGAAAGGACTTCTGTTTTCTAATGCCCCTTTCCCACTATAAAGTTGTTAAAAGACCAGTTATAAACTTCCGTTAGAAAAGCCTTAAAAACGGATGTTAAACGGCCGTTACAAAATCCCATTAAAGTCTATGGAATTTTTTGATTATCCGTTATGACACGTTATAGTTCGTCATGAATAACGGATGTTATTTGTGATGGAAGAAAAAGCGGCACATGCACAAATTTTTCTTCCGTCACAAGAAACGGGTACATTAACGGACGTTATTTTTAACATTGAAGTCTATGGCAAACGGATTAGCCTTTATGTCATCCGTTTGCACCTCGTTTATAATATCCGTTGTTACTTCTGAGCATGCTCAGAAGAGGTGACATCAGCAGACTCCTGCAGTGCCTAGGGACTACTATTCCCATCATGGAACAGACTTGTTTCCATGATGGGAGTAGTAATTCCCTTGCTGTGGGAGTCTGCCGGTGGCTCGGGAGGCTATATTAGTGTTTGTACTACTACCCCCATCATGGAACAAACTCTGGTTCATGAGGGGGGTTGTAGTACAGGGATTCATCGCACTGGGTCTCACTTCTGAGACCCAATGTGATTAGAAGCTATTAAACAGTGGAGCGGGCGGCATGATCCACTCCCCTGCAATGTACAGTGTATTTTTACTTTCATTTTTAAATTCCCCACTTGGAGCCCTGAATGGCCGGTACTGAGGAACCATTCAGGGCTCCCAGCGGGGTTTTCAAATAGTAGCGCTGCGGAAATATATAAAGAATCGCTGGTGCGGGTATATGTCTGGCACCCCGCAGTACTTCTTTATATCTTGCCCCCTGCTGAGCTATATAAGTCTTGCCCCCAACAGCGCATTTATATAGGTATTGTCCCCCGCAGTGCAATCATATGCCCCCCGCAGCGCATTTATAGAGGTATTGTCCCCCGCAGTGCATGTGTATATATATTTTCCCCTCGCAGCGCTATCATAAGCCCCCGGGAGCGCTATGAATGAAAAGTATTCTTTTAGCAGCGCATTGGGCTTGGAAGCCGACCATCCCAATGCACTGCTGAAAGAATACTTGTCTTTCATAGTGCTGCGGCGGCATATGTACTTAGAGGTACTGTGGGGGTCAGATAATGCTATATTTCTGGCCCCCATAGCACTTCTATAATCAAATGCCTCCACAGTGCTATGAATGAAAAGTATTCTAACTGCAGCGCATCTGGCCGGGAAGCCGGACGGCCCGATGTGCTGCTGATAGAATACTTTTCATTCATAGTGCTGCGGAGACATATGATTATAGAAGGGCTGTGGGGGCCAGACATATGGATATATGTCTGCGCATCTATATACAGCTCTGACAGCACTAGAAGATGAGAAGATGCCTGGACAGCATGCAGGGGGGGAATCATACATGTACACATGGGGGCAATAACATGAATATACTTAAGTGAAGTTTAAAAACCCGGCGGGGAATTTAAAAATGAAAGTAAAATACATTGTACATCGCAGGGGAGCGCAGCATGCCGCCCGCTCCCCTGTGTAATAACTTCTAATCACATATGGTCTCAGAAGTGAGACTGAGTGTGATCATTCCCTCAGCCCCTGTACTACAACCCCCATCATGGAACAGAGTTTGTTCCATGATGGGGTAGTAGTACAAACACTAATGTAGCCTCCCCGCCACCGGAAGACTCCCGCAGCTGGGGGTACTACTACTCCCATCATGGAAACAAGTATGTTCCATGATGGTAGTAGTAGTAGTCACGGCTGATGGAGTCTGTAGGCAGAGGTGTTAAAACAGCCGTATATGATGGATGTTATAATGGGTCTTAACAGATGAATTTGCCCGTTATTTTGAAAGGACGTTATTCCGCAGTTAGCACCCGTTATTTCATCCGTTATTATACATCTGTTTTTACACAGAAAACGGATGTTTAATAACGATGAATGCTCATATAGTATGAAAGTAGCCTAACAGATTAAATGCAGATTGGTCATAGAGTCTTAAAGGAGTACTTTAGTTGAACATTTTTTATTTTTTATTTTTTAAATCAACTGGTGCCAGAAAGTTAAACAGATTTGTAAATGACTTCTATTTAAAAAAATCATAATCCTTCCAGTACTTATCAGCTTCTGTATGTTCCAGAGGTAGTTCTTTTCTTTTTGGATTTATTTTCTGTCTGATCACAGTGTTCTCTGCTGACACCTCTGTCCATTTGAGGAACTGTCCAGAACAGGATAGGTTTGATGGGGATTTGTTCCTGCTCTGGACAGTTCCTGAAATGGGCAGAGGAGTCAACAGAGTGCACTGTGGTCAGACAGAAAAGAAATTCAAAAAGAAAAGAACTTCCTCTGTAGTATACAGCAGCTGATAAGTACTGGAACAATTATGATTTTTTAATAGAAGTAATTTACTAATTTGTTTAACTTTCTGGCACCAGTTGATTTTAAAAAAAAATAATGTTTTCCACTGGAGTACCACTTTAATCAAATCTAACAGCCGTTTTCAGCAAATCCTTCCAAAACCAATTTCGAGTGATACTCCTGTCACGATGCCGGCTGGCAGGTGGTGGATCCTCTGTGCCAGAGAGGGATTGGCGTGGACCGTGCTAGAGGATCGGTTCTAAGTCACTACTGGTTTTCACCAGAGCCCGCCGCAAAGCGGGATGGTCTTGCTGCGGCGGTAGTGACCAGGTCGTATCCCCTAGCAACGGCTCAACCTCTCTGGCTGCTGAAGATAGGCGCGGTACAAGGGAGTAGACAGAAGCAAGGTCGGACGTAGCAGAAGGTCGGGGCAGGCAGCAAGGATCGTAGTCAGGGGCAACGGCAGAAGGTCTGGAATCACAGGCAAGGAACACACAAGGAACGCTTTCACTGGCACTAGGGCAACAAGATCCGGCGAGGGAGTGAAGGGGAAGTGAGGTGATATAGGGAAGTGCACAGGTGTAAACACTAATTGGAACCACTGCACCAATCAGCGGTGCAGTGGCCCTTTAAATCGCAAAGACCCGGCGCGCGCGCGCCCTAGGGAGCGGGGCCGCGCGCGCCGGGACAGAACTGACGGGGAGCGAGTCAGGTACGGGAGCCGGGGTGCGCATCGCGAGCGGGCGCTACCCGCATCGCGAATCGCATCCCGGCCGGAGGTGGTAACGCAGCGCCCCGGGTCCGTGGAACCGACCGGGGCGCTGCAGTGAGGGAAGTGTAGCGAGCGCTCCGGGGAGGAGCGGGGACCCGGAGCGCTCGGCGTAACAGTACCCCCCCCCTTGGGTCTCCCCCTCTTCTTGGGGCCTGAGAACCTGAGGATCAGACTTTTGTCCAGGATATTGTCCTCAGGTTCCCAGGACCTCTCTTCTGGACCACAACCCTCCCAATCCACTAAAAAAAAAGTTTTTCCTCTGACTTTTTTAGAAGCCAAGATCTCTTTGACAGAGAAGATGTCCGAGGAGCCGGAAACAGGAGTGGGAGGAACAGATTTAGGAGAAAAACGGTTGAGGATGAGAGGTTTAAGAAGAGAGACGTGAAAGGCATTAGGGATACGAAGAGAAGGAGGAAGAAGAAGTTTGTAAGAGACAGGATTAATTTGAGACAAAACTTTAAAAGGACCAAGATAGCGTGGTCCCAACTTATAGCTCGGGACACGGAAACGGACATATTTAGCGGAGAGCCATACCTTGTCTCCAGGGGAAAAAATGGGAGGAGCTCTTCTTTTCTTATCTGCGAATCTCTTCATGCGAGAAGAAGCCTGTAAGAGAGAATTTTGGGTCTCTTTCCATATGGTGGAAAGATCACGAGAAATTTCATCCACAGCGGGCAGACCAGAGGGCAAGGGGGTAGGGAGGGGGGGAAGAGGGTGACGGCCGTACACCACGAAAAACGGAGATTTGGAGGAAGATTCAGAGATTCTGAAATTATACGAGAATTCGGCCCAAGGTAGAAGATCTGCCCAGTCATCCTGGCGGGAGGAAACAAAATGTCGTAAATAGTCACCCAAGATCTGGTTAATTCTCTCTACTTGTCCATTGGATTGAGGATGGTATGCAGAAGAAAAATTTAATTTAATCTTGAGTTGTTTACAGAGAGCCCTCCAGAATTTAGACACAAATTGGACGCCTCTATCCGAGACGATCTGTGTAGGCAACCCGTGAAGACGAAAAATGTGTACAAAAAATTGTTTAGCCAACTGAGGCGCTGAAGGAAGACCAGGAAGAGGGATGAAATGTGCCATTTTGGAGAATCGATCAACGACCACCCAAATAACAGTGTTGCCATGGGATGGGGGTAAGTCAGTAATAAAATCCATACCAATCAGAGACCAAGGTTGTTCGGGGACAGGTAGAGGATGAAGAAAACCAGCGGGCTTCTGGCGAGGAGTCTTATCCCGGGCACAGATAGTGCAGGCTCGCACAAAGTCCACCACATCAGTCTCTAGAGTCGGCCACCAATAGAAGCGAGAGATGAGTTGCACAGATTTCTTAATGCCCGCATGACCTGCGAGATGGGAGGAGTGACCCCATTTGAGGATCCCAAGGCGTTGGCGTGGAGAAACAAAGGTCTTTCCTGGAGGAGTTTGCCTGATGGAGGCTGGAGAAGTGGAAATCAGGCAGTCAGGAGGAATGATGTGTTGAGGAGGGAGTTCAATTTCAGAGGCATCTGAGGAACGAGAGAGAGCATCGGCCCTAATGTTCTTATCAGCAGGCCGAAAGTGAATTTCAAAATTAAATCGGGCAAAGAACAGAGACCACCTGGCCTGACGAGGATTCAGCCGTTGGGCAGACTGGAGGTAGGAGAGGTTCTTGTGATCGGTGTAAATAATAACTGGAAATCTTGATCCCTCCAGCAGATGCCTCCATTCCTCAAGTGCTAATTTAATGGCTAGAAGCTCTCGATCCCCGATGGAGTAGTTCCTCTCCGCCGGAGAGAAGGTCCTGGAAAAAAAACCACAAGTAACAGCATGCCCGGAAGAGTTTTTTTGTAGAAGGACAGCTCCAGCTCCCACTGAGGAGGCATCAACCTCCAATAGGAAGGGTTTAGATGGGTCAGGTCTGGAGAGCACGGGAGCCGAAGAAAAGGCAGACTTGAGTCGTTTAAAGGCGTCTTCCGCTTGAGGAGGCCAAGACTTGGGATCGGCATTTTTTTTGTTAAAGCCACAATAGGAGCCACAATGGTAGAAAAATGTGGAATAAATTGCCTGTAATAATTGGCGAACCCCAAAAAACGTTGGATGGCACGGAGTCCGGAGGGGCGTGGCCAATCTAAGACGGCAGAGAGTTTATCTGGGTCCATTTGTAGTCCCTGGCCAGAGACCAAGTATCCTAGAAAAGGAAGAGATTGGCATTCAAACAGACATTTCTCTATTTTGGCATAGAGTTGATTATCACGAAGTCTCTGAAGAACCATACGGACATGCTGGCGGTGTTCTTCAAGATTGGCAGAAAAAATCAGGATATCGTCCAGATATACAACAACACAGGAGTATAGGAGATCACGAAAAATTTCATTAACAAAGTCTTGGAAGACGGCAGGGGCGTTGCATAGACCAAAGGGCATGACCAGATACTCAAAGTGTCCATCTCTGGTGTTAAATGCCGTTTTCCATTCATCCCCCTCTCTGATGCGGATGAGATTATAAGCACCTCTTAAGTCCAGTTTGGTAAAAATATGGGCACCTTGGAGACGATCAAAGAGTTCAGAGATGAGGGGTAGGGGGTAGCGGTTCTTAACCGTGATTTTATTAAGACCGCGGTAGTCAATGCAAGGACGTAGAGAGCCATCTTTTTTGGACACAAAGAAAAATCCGGCTCCGGCAGGAGAGGAGGATTTACGGATAAAGCCCTTTTTTAAATTTTCTTGGACGTATTCAGACATGGCAAGAGTCTCTGGGACGGACAGAGGATAGATTCTGCCCCGGGGTGGAGTAGTGCCCGGGAGGAGGTCAATGGGACAATCATAAGGCCTGTGAGGAGGTAGAGTCTCAGCTTGTTTTTTGCAAAAAACGTCCGCAAAGTCCATATAGGCCTTAGGGAGACCGGTTACATGAGGAAGCACAGGGACACGGCAAGGTTTACTGGGAACCGGTTTTAAGCAGTCCTTGGAACAAGAGGGCCCCCAACTCTTGATCTCCCCAGTGGACCAATCCAGGATTGGGGAATGGAGTTGAAGCCAGGGAAGTCCAAGAAGGATTTCAGAAGTGCAATTGGGGAGGACCAACAGTTCAATCCTCTCGTGATGAGATCCGATGCGCATTAGAAGGGGCTCCGTGCGGAAACGTATAGTACAGTCTAATCTTTCATTGTTTACACAATTGATGTAGAGGGGTCTGGCGAGACTGGTCACCGGGATGTTGAACCTGTTGACGAGAGAGGCCAAGATAAAATTTCCTGCAGATCCAGAGTCCAAGAAGGCCACAGCAGAGAAGGAGAAGGCAGAGGCAGACATCCGCACAGGCACAGTAAGACGTGGAGAAGCAGAGTAGACATCAAGGACTGTCTCACCTTTGTGCGGAGTCAGCGGACGTCTTTCCAGGCGGGGAGGACGGATAGGACAATCCTTCAGGAAGTGTTCGGTACTAGCACAGTACAGGCAGAGATTCTCCATGCGGCGTCGTGTCCTCTCTTGGGGTGTCAGGCGAGACCGGTCGACCTGCATAGCCTCCACGGCGGGAGGCACAGGAACAGGTTGCAGGGGACCAGAGGAGAGAGGAGCCGGGGAGAAGAAACGCCTCGTGCGAACAGAGTCCATATCCTGGCGGAGCTCCTGACGCCGTTCGGAAAAACGCATGTCAATGCGAGTGGCAAGATGGATGAGTTCATGTAGGTTAGCAGGGATTTCTCGTGCGGCCAGAACATCTTTAATGTTGCTGGATAGGCCTTTTTTAAAGGTCGCGCAGAGTGCCTCATTATTCCAGGATAATTCTGAAGCAAGGGTACGGAACTGTACGGCATACTCGCCAACGGAAGAATTACCCTGGACCAGGTTCAACAGGGCAGTCTCAGCAGAAGAGGCTCGGGCAGGTTCCTCAAAGACACTTCGAATTTCCGAGAAGAAGGAGTGTACAGAGGCAGTGACGGGGTCATTGCGGTCCCAGAGCGGTGTGGCCCAAGCCAGGGCTTTTCCAGACAGCAGGCTGACTACGAAAGCCACCTTAGACCTTTCAGTGGGGAACTGGTCCGACATCATCTCCAAGTGTAATGAACATTGGGAAAGAAAGCCACGGCAAAACTTAGAGTCCCCATCAAATTTATCCGGCAAGGATAGTCGTATTCCAGAAGCGGCCACTCGCTGCGGAGGAGGTACAGGAGCTGGCGGAGGAGATGATTGCTGGAGCTGTGGTAGTAACTGTTGTAGCATAACAGTCAGTTGAGACAGCTGTTGGCCTTGTTGCGCAATCTGTTGTGACTGCTGGGCGACCACCGTGGTGAGGTCAGCGACAACTGGCAGAGGAACTTCAGCGGGATCCATGGCCGGATCTACTGTCACGATGCCGGCTGGCAGGTGGTGGATCCTCTGTGCCAGAGAGGGATTGGCGTGGACCGTGCTAGAGGATCGGTTCTAAGTCACTACTGGTTTTCACCAGAGCCCGCCGCAAAGCGGGATGGTCTTGCTGCGGCGGTAGTGACCAGGTCGTATCCCCTAGCAACGGCTCAACCTCTCTGGCTGCTGAAGATAGGCGCGGTACAAGGGAGTAGACAGAAGCAAGGTCGGACGTAGCAGAAGGTCGGGGCAGGCAGCAAGGATCGTAGTCAGGGGCAACGGCAGAAGGTCTGGAATCACAGGCAAGGAACACACAAGGAACGCTTTCACTGGCACTAGGGCAACAAGATCCGGCGAGGGAGTGAAGGGGAAGTGAGGTGATATAGGGAAGTGCACAGGTGTAAACACTAATTGGAACCACTGCACCAATCAGCGGTGCAGTGGCCCTTTAAATCGCAAAGACCCGGCGCGCGCGCGCCCTAGGGAGCGGGGCCGCGCGCGCCGGGACAGAACTGACGGGGAGCGAGTCAGGTACGGGAGCCGGGGTGCGCATCGCGAGCGGGCGCTACCCGCATCGCGAATCGCATCCCGGCCGGAGGTGGTAACGCAGCGCCCCGGGTCCGTGGAACCGACCGGGGCGCTGCAGTGAGGGAAGTGTAGCGAGCGCTCCGGGGAGGAGCGGGGACCCGGAGCGCTCGGCGTAACAACTCCATTCTAGAATCACAACAAATAAGCAGATCACACCAAAACTTGATGTACTGTTAACATGTCAGTAGCTATAGTAAAAGCTGTTTAAATACTATAAAGAGGACTTCAGCTATTCTGATATATATATATATATATATATATATATATATATATATATATAGGCCCTATATATATATATATATATATATATATATATATATATATATAGGGCCTAGTCTCACTAAGTATACATGTATAAGGCTAGGTTCACACTACTGTCAGAGGCTCTGTTACAGTCCATCATTTGTAGTTATGATGAGAAATACAGTTCTGCATATACCACTATAACTTCTATCAAAACAATGGACATCACGACAAAACCTAACAAGTACCATTATAAGTCATGATAGACTGAACCTGATGGGTCATTGCTTGACAGATGCAGCACTACTATCATGATATCCTATCCCACAATTTCTACGTTTATTGACCTACCCAGTGCTTGCCGATTAGTAGTTGAGCAAATCCTAGGTTTTCTTTGGGTCTGATTTGGTATATGTAGCTGTCAGATTAGTTTAAATTCCTGATTAGGATTCAGAATTCCCCCAAATTGTCCTGTAATTGCCCATGCAAAATATGTACTGGAGAAGGGCGCCTATTGAAGACAGGTGTCTCTGCGTCGGTACAGTAGACTGAGGGTCAATGCTCACTGTAGTGTGTGTAATCTCTGGAGCAGGGATTTGATAAGGATCCCTTCTCTTTGTCAAATAGTTCAAAATAAAGCACAGTGGGGGGATTTATCATTGATTTTTGTCATTTTGCAACTTTTCATTTAGACCAGTGGTCTCAAACTGTGGCCTTCCAGATGTTACAAAACTTCAACTCCCAGCATGCCCGGACAGCCGTTGGCTGACGCCAACGTCTGTCCGGGCATGCTGGGAGTTGAAGTTTTTTCAACATCTGGAAGGCTACAGCTTGAGGCCACTGATTTAGACTCTTTCAAGTAAACAACTCGAATGTAGTGTGGCATGGTTATGTTTTTTCAGTGGTCGGCGATTTATCAAGTGCAACTTTTTTAAAGACGTTTTTGCACTCTCTCACTCCAGTCCGAACCACACATGGGATATTGCTTAAATCTACACTATTTTGCTATTTTTTAAGAACGGGCACCTCTTTGATTACTGTGGGGGAAGTACGCATGACTTCGACCAGGCAATGGGTAATAATAACTTTATTTAAACAGACAATGGGGGATATTTATCACAGGATTTAGACTGTTTTTTCCCTTTGATGCACAGAAAGTCGCAGTCTGAATATGTGCGACTTTTCTGCAACTTTTGCTTTAGAGGATTTTTAGAACATGATGCATTCTAGTCTATTTTAGACAGAAAAATGCATTAGTGCTGAATTTATCTAAAGCGACTTTTCAGCGACAAGTAGCATCGGCTGAAAGTACGCCGAAATGTCAGACCATGTTGGCGCAGGTTTAAATACAGTCTAAAGCATAGATCACAAAGTCTTTGCACCTTTTGATAAATTAGGCGCACAATAGACCAGCCTAACCCTCTGTAGTTTGGTCTATATTGATGCGGGACATAGACAGCTTTGATAAATCTCCCCCAATGAGTTTAGATTCAACTGGATTCGATTTTTGGGAGAAATTGATACTGAATCCGAGTCGTACCTAATCATTTTGCACAGCTCTACTGATCAGAATTATGATGTTTTCTATTTATGTGGTATCATGGCTGCTAATTGTCAGTAAATGGCATTAAGTTAAAATAGATTTAACGTAACTAGGATTCTATACTTATGCTGTTATAGCAAATATCTTATTGGCTGCTATGGTAACAGAGCTCCATTGTGATCATCATCTTATAATAAAATGTATTTTTTTTTTTTTTTGCTTTAACCTTGCAAAAAAAAGAGACATTTACAGATATGTTTATTATACAAGCTGTAGTATTCATACATCCTACCAGTTGTTAGTCTCAATAGAATATAGATAAACTCATTCAATAATACAATACATGAAATAGCACTAACTAGCGAGCTTAGATGCATTTGTAGAAGCACTCTCTCTTTTCTCCTGAGATAACACATTAGCACTTGAACAGTAAAAATGAGCAAGATTGAGTAGCATCTATGAATGCAGCTAGAAAGCCCCTAGGGTTATGTTTTTGCTGCCTTATTCTTGTGCAGCCTGTACATTGATGATGATGGCAATAATCAGCCCAGCTCCTTATGTATAGAAGATTAGGGGTTAGTCAGCATTCTCATTGCTTACCATACCAAGAAAGGTCATTTGGCAAGCTGCAATAATGCAAATGCATTAAGAAATGGAGGTCTGTTTATTGGCCAAACTGTATACGGAACTGTCATTTTGTGATAAACTGTAATGCGCGTTGAGTACACCGTAGATTTGCTGCATTTGCTTTTGGGATGCTGACTACATCTGTAAGTACATTAAGGTTTTAAAAAGGGAGTGAATCTACTATAAAGTGACAGCTTCTAGATGTCAGACAGGAGTTCCGTGATTTGCCACGGTGTGTTCCGGCAGAATATAGTGTAGTTGACGCTTAGCAAATATTTTAGTAATAGTTCACCTGAGAGAAGAAAGTGTGTTACCACCTAAGTGTGCACAAATTAAAATCTTACCATATTTCATTTCACAATAAGTAATAGGGAGATTTGTAGCCAACGCCAATCATACAAGCATTTCTTCATCATATGTTACATCGTCCTTAGAGATGAGAGAATTGGTTTGTCGCTATTTCCCGAGAAAAGAAAAAAGAACCTGCTTTGTCTAAACCCTTATTTTTGGGGGAATTTGCTCTAGGTGAATTGCATAAAGGTGCAGAGTCCCTGCTCCTGTACATTGAGCAGCAAGGCATACTTAGTATGTATCACCATTAAGTATAGAGGAGCAGAGACCCCTGTCGTTTGACAGGAGTCCCTGATCCTATATGAGCTTTCCATGGTACTTATGCTGAAAGCAAATGCTGGGTGCATTGTCACATATATTCACTACGTTTACTGGGCCTGGTGTTCTGTGCCGATCCCAGCAAATGTCTGTGGCCACCCACTACATTCATTAGGCCACAAAAATGTAAGCCTTGCTGTCAATGTACAGGAGTCACAGGAGTCCCTGCTCCTGAACAAGTCTGAACTACAAATCAAGTCAAAATATCCAGCTTATGATTAGAAATTTTACTGACTTACAATTAAAGGTGTATTCCAAAGGATAGGGGATAAGATTTCTGATCGCAGGGGGCCCGCTGCTGAGACCCCCTGCGATCTCCCTGTAGCACCCACATTCTATGTGGGGACTGCATCTCTAGTTTCGGAAACCTCCAGGTTTCCGGGACTGGGGATGTGACATCACGCCACACCCCCTCCATTCATTTCTATGGGAGGGGGCGTGACAGCCGTCACGCCCCCTCCCATAGACATGAATGGAGGGGGCATGGCGGGACATCATGTCCCCAGTCCCGGAAACCTGGAGGTTTCCGAAACTGGAGATTCAGCACCCACATAGAATGCGGGTGCTACAGGGAGATTGCGGTGGGTCACAGCAGCGGGCCCCCCGCGATCAGACACCTTATCCCCTATTCTTTGGATAGGGGATAAAATATTTTTGCCCGGAATTCCCCTTTAAGTTCAACCATTGAAAATACAACAATTTAACTTACTTTTCAATGATATTTGACACATAAACAATCTGCTGTTACCAGATCTTTAATTTATTACTACTCATTTAACAATCAAACTGAAACTACTTTTTTTCTCAATAATCTATCTCAATTGTTGGTGAAAAGATGGATTGGGCACGTTGGGTTGCAATCCTCAGTGCTAAAGTCAAGAAAACTGGTTTTGTGTGAAACAGATTTGGTCCAAATGTCCCCCCAAATTATCGAATTTTGTTAAAATCCAGACTTATTTGATTTTGTCATATTTATTTTATCTCTGCTCCTGTACACTGAGTGGCCAGAGGTAAGTGGCAATGTTTAAAGTATTTCATCTTTCACTGACTACAATTTCTGGGCAATGTGACCCCCAGCACAACTGCTCAGTATATTCTACTTGAGCAGGGACTCCTGCTGAGTCCCTGCTTCTGTACGTACTTTCTGTAGGCGATCGCGGGGCACTTTCAACTCTGAATCGGATGTGAATCCTAAATTCATTTTACAGTCAAATTCAATGAATCAGGCCTGAAACATAAAGGTTTTCTGCTGCAAAAGAGATCTGTCATTGGTTTATTCCTGCACCCCCTGCACCTCACTGAAAAAAAAAACATGCACACAGAATGGTTTTTATATAAAAGTTAGGAAAGATACCTTTTGGCTGAACAATCATTCAGGCAACAGACATTTAATTTGCATACACACATAAAAGGGGTTATCCAGGATAAGAAAACAGAGCTGGTTTCTTCCAAAAACAGCACCACACCTGTCCTTAGGTTGTATGTGGTATTGCAGCTCAGTTCCATTGAAATGAATAGAGCAGTTGCAATACCACACACAACCTGTGTGACAGGTGTGGTGTTGTTTTTGAAAGAATGTATCTCTGTTTTTCTATTCCCGGAGAGCCTCTTTTAAGAATATTAAATACAATTAAATTATATCTCCACCTTAAAAAAAATTGTCTTTTTGCCTGGAATCCGATTGGGAAATAATATTTCTATCTTATCCCTGATGTGACATACTTATCAATTACCATTCTGGCTGCCCGTGAAAGCATACACCCAAATGCTACGTTTTACGCTCATGAAAATATGGAACAGACAAATATCTGTCTAAAAATAGCTCTGAGCATTAGCCTGGAAACAGATTAATTTTACAATGGCATTTTTCACTTGCTAAAGAAACATGATTTGTATACCTCTGTGTCTCTTGTTCCCTTTCTGTCATTAATTTGGCACTTAACCATCAAAAGCTATATAAATTAGCAGAGCTGCATTAGCTTTGGCAAGCGTAAAGGAGCCGTATTTGTAAGCTGCTGAGAATGGTAGGCCTCAGAACAGCCCTGCTTATTGTACAGAATCATTAAAAGCTCAGTATCCGGCAAACACAAGAAACTCAAATGGTTAGGTGAAAGTGAATAAAAATGAGGAAGCTTGCAAACTGCTTTCGCTCCAGGGCTGGTTTTAATGAGCCTGTCCCTAATGAGTTGTCCCCGCAACTAGCTTCAGGCCTAAACAGATGAGGCAGGGGTTCTACTAAATTTTTGATGGGATTTGCACTGTTTTTGTGAGAAAGCAAGCATACGAAAGTGCAAAGTTGTGTTATGAATCTTTTACGAGACAGGATTGTTGTCCATGTTGCCATAAGGGATGATGAAACATGATTTCTTAAAGAAGATGTGGCACCTACATGTTTTACTTGCAAATGTAGATAAACAGTAGAGCTTCTATTTTGCGGGAATCATTTCAATTGACAGGGCTTTGACAAGCAGTTTAGGAGTGTTTTTTATGTCATTACTTTAGGTTACCAAATAAATATCTTGTCCATTCTGGGTGTATGTTATTAAACGTGTACTGATATGTTTAGGAATTGTCATTTGTTAAGGGACCTAGGATAGGAAATCGCTTTTTTCCCTTACTCTTGTGAATGTTTTGACCTGTCAGGGAGGAACGCAAGACATGCAACTATGTAAAATGCAGAATAGAGATCATGGGTGTTGGGTGACTTTAAAGATGCCTGGGGCACTGTGTGACTACAGAAGAGCTGGGCCACAGGGCAATTTGACCCAGGGTACATGTCCCTGCTACCTAATGCTAGCAAATCTGCTGACAATGGCATATAAGCTACAGATACATTGAACGTGATGAAAATAAAAAAAAGCACAAGACATAATTAAATTAAACTTCAAAAATAAACCAGGGATAGTTTTGATCCTCATTTTTTGCTAGTTCCAGTTCCAACTTCTTGCAAACATTAAAAGCCATGGCCAATATTTTTCACCAAAATAATGTTACTATTTTTGTATAATCTGAAAACAAATAATTTTTTAGGAGTTAAAATAGAAATTTAGAATATTCATTGCCAAGTTAGAAAAAAAAAGCAAAAGAGTTAACCAGTAGTTTGGGGGGTTTATTTTATTGGAAATGTCCAACTCTGTTCCTCTTACAATGGATCAACGTACCAAAATCATTTACCGTCGATGTTGTCTTTCCATACACTTTTTATGTTGGGGATTCTGATGGTGGTGGAATTGATCAATGTTATTTTTTTATTCGATCTGCAAGTAAAATGGCAGATGTTTAAAAGTACAAAAAATGGCACCAAAAACAAATTAGCTCCGCCCCCTGGGGCGTGATAGAGCATCACAGATAAAACAAGTGAAATTCATATAATACATCTCATAAAATCACTCCTGAAGAACAATGCAAACACATAATAAGGGATAAAATACTATGTTATGAGGCTTTATAAGTCTTAAGATTCAGAACAGTGTATTTTATCCCTTATTATGTGTTAACATTGTTCTTTCTTCTGGAGTGATATTATGAGATTTTTTTATATGAATTTTACTTGTTTTACCTATGATCACACCGCCAGTGGGTGTGGCTTATTTGTTTTGGAACCATTTTTTGTAATTTTAAACGTCTGCCATTTTACTTGCATGTATGCCAACACATCTGAGGAAGAGGTTTCAATACTTTGTAATGGGTTATGTTGTGGCTAATAAAAATTATTGCTTAAAGTTTCCTGACTGGGGGATTGCGCTACTGTATCCTACCCAGATTGTTTTCTCACTTCCAAGTTCTTCAAAAGTTTTACTCGGTTAGGGTCTCAGTGCTGAGACTCCCACTTATCAGCACTTCAGTACTTCACTCTCTGGCACTCACTCTCGGACCCCAACTGATCAAAACTTGTAGAAAATGTGCAAAATTACAATAGTTCATTAAATCCTTTTTGGGCAAAATGAAAGTGACAAAAACTACTCTGAAGAAAACTCCCATGGAACAGAATGTTAGAAGGATCATGTGACCCATGTCTGCAAAAAAAAACCACTGCAATAAATAGGATTGAGGAGAGTGAAAATATATGTGCACAATAGGCACCAGACCGTTCATGGGAATTTAAGTCTTTAGCCCATTCAATATATTGTAAACATCACCAACAGGAGTGGTGGACAAAAACATTAGTGCATAGGGCATCAGTAATAGTCTAGACCCTATTGGGATATCCTAAAGATTAACTTAAGTTCCAGCATCGTGGTCTTTAAGCTAAACTGGAACAAATCAACCTATTTGGACAAATTGTCCTTTCTCTAATGTAGTCCTCAGTGAATTTGCCTCATTTGCCTTAAAGTGGTATTTACTTAAAACAATTGATCTTTTTAATAAAGCTAATGCACTTGGCTATACGGTATATCATTTGTGCTCTATACTGTGTCTACTAATGGCCTGACAGAGAATTCTTTCATTCTCTTTGGAGTATCATGCACATTAATCTGAGCTAGTTAAAACTAACATCTATTTCAGGTAAACTCTTGAACTCATGGGTTAATGTGCGAAAAAGACCAAGGTGGATCAATGACCTTCTGATTACCTAATTTTCGCAGGCGACAAGGTAATCAGTAATGTGAACTTAGACTATTTCATTAAGGGGATAGGAATTTGTAAAAATAAATAAATAAAAATATACTAAAAGTTATCTTTAAATGAAGATGAACACATTGAATACAAATAAATGAATAATATATTTTAAATATCTATCTTGAAGGTGTTTAAAAATAATCCTAAAAATTCACTCTTATTGATCAATCAATTTATGGACCTTCCCGTTGCTCTTTATATGTATATGAATGTTGTACAGAGTACTTTTCTCACATTATAATTTTCTCACTTTCTATTAGCTTATCATGCCAGATAGCATTAATAGGAAGGGGTGTGTATGAAAAGGATTGGTTGACAAAGCCTTAGTTAACCAGTCAGGCCAGGACCTAACACATTAAATGCAGCAACCTTGTATTATTATAATGTTTCTTGTAATTATATTATAAGTTATAATAAAAAACAGTTAAAGTATCATATTCCTCAACAGTTCCTTCCAGGATCTTTTAATTTGTCTATATTTTGCTTAGAGTGTTGTCATGTTGGACAGGGATTGAGTGAAGCCCTAATCTTGCCCACACCATCTGTCCCTTCCTACTTACGTACCTGTCCTAAACAACGGGTCCACAACAACGAGGACGGTCCCTTCCTAGATATGTAAAGGGACAAACAGAGGCAAAACAATAAAGTATAATACAGTCGGAGTTGGGGAACAATTGGAGGATCACAAAAGTAACTCTAAACACACACACAGTCAAATGAGAGTCAAACTAGCTGAGTCAGCAACTGGATATAGCAAGGTACCAATTCACAAGAGCAGAACAAAGGTCAAAAGCTTAGCCAAGATCAATATTCAGAATTCAGGGAAAAACAATGCTGGTTACTCAAAACAAGTTCTTTCACTGGAAACTGCAAACAGAGTTAGCTGGACTTAAATAGCTAAGCCCACAGGTGCAGGCTCAGCTTGGTTAGCTTCTCACAGTCCAGATTGGCTAGGTCGCAGCCAAGCAACAAAGCCAAGCCAAAACTCAGGGAAGTTTAACGCTTCGGGTCAAACACGGATGAGTCATTACAAGGGTCATAAAAATAAATAGTGAAACAAAAATAAGTAATACTCATCTACCCAGTCCCCACAGCTCCTGTTTAAGTGCCTTCTTTAACACTTTACCTGCCACTTCAAGTGCCATTTAGTGGGTATAATTGTACCCAGTAGTTCAGTTTTAATTGGTACAAAACAGATATCCTACTATGGCCTTCCTTGGTAAAATGTATACCCAGGACCCAGAATAGCAAGCATTCTTGCCTACTTACCCTTTGCTTCTACCTGCCCACCTTGGGCACACATGAGCAAAGAGTTTTTGAATAATTATGAAGTGGGTGAGCACATGGGAGCAGAACGGAAGGAGGTAGGGATGATGCATATTGTGCAAAGCTGGCTAGTTCCATATTTGCAATGGAGGATAATACCGGGTCTATCTGCTGAATGGCAGCACCAATCCAAGTAAGTGATACCAGCATAAAACTGGAAAAAATCGCACATATGTTTATAAAGAATGGCACAGTCAGTCTGACATGTATTGCTAGACTTAAATATTATATACATGTAAGACTGAAACATTTAGCTATTACCTTAAGCTTAAATTGCAAATGCACATGTTTCATGTTACAATGTACCATATTAAAATAAATTACAAGTATTAAAATGACGTTACTTGCTATCAAAGGACCCTTAAAGTTCTATTACAAGATCACAAAACCATTTCATTGCACTGCTGCAGATATTAGGTTCATATAAAATCCTTATTTGCAAAGTTCAAAGAGACTGAAAACTTTTAAGAGTTAATCCATATTGTATAAAAATGTGAAACCCACAACCGAAAAATTGTATTTTCTGTCTACAGCACAATGATAAATTCATTGACTTTGTCTCTAGGGCAGTCAAAGCAGCAAAAGCAATTTTAAAAATCAATACATCTGCCGAAAATGGCTGTACGTGAATCAGATTACAAAATATAGTCCATGCAAAGATCAAACAGTCCTCTTTTGAATTTTGTCAAAAAATTATTGAAAAATGATACTTCAAATTGGTTGCAAAAGTGCTATTAAATTATTCTCATCTGAATAAAATAGCAGATAGAACAGATGATAAATAGATGGATACTTTTCTGAAAAATTAAATGTTTATGGCACAAGATGATATTTCATCAGATAACAGTAGAATAAATCACAATTGTATATCAAAAGACCACCATGATGGCATGGGACAGCATCCCATTGGCTAAACTGAAACTATTAAAGGGGTTATCCGGTGAAAAACAAGCTATCCCCTGTCAATAGGATAGGGGATAAGTATCTGAACAATCTCCAGAATGGGGTCTCCGTGATCTCTCCTAGATCCATTTATTTCTATAGGAGTGCTGCATTGCCATACTTCAGAACAGGGCCCCATTTTGGAAATCACAGGGGGTCAGACTGGTGGGACCCCTGATGATTTCTGGAATGGGGCCCCATTCCTGAGTACAGCAGTTCAGACACGTATCTTCTATGCATATAGGGGATAATTGTTTATTATTTTTTTTTTTTTCCTACTAGGCAACTACTTTAAAGAAGATGTTCAGTGCTAAGAAATGTATGCCCTATCTACAGAACATGGGATAAATGTCTGATCATTAGGGAAATGAATGTATACTTGGCTTCAAGAGAACCAGGCTCAGGGCGCTGATCGATCAGACAGGTAAAATGGCTAAATGCATGTGCAGCAAAATGCGTTGCATTCTGGTCAATAAATCCTCTTTTAGCCAATTTACCTGTCTGGTCGATCAGCGCCGTGAGCCGGGTTCTCTTGAAGCCAAGTATCCATTCATTGCCACATATGTTCCGGAGGGCAGCAGACGACCTACCCTATATACCTTTTCCATTGTTGTGTATGGGACTACACAACCACCCAGGGTGAGCAGTTAATTTATACACTAATCTCACGCTTTGAGTCCAAACAATATAATTCTATGGAGCACTTACTTCTTTATCTCCTGATCATTGGGGAGTCCGACTGCTGGGACCCCCCACGATCTCCTGTATGGGGCAACAGCTTGGCCCCAGCTCTGTGCTGTTTGAGTGCATTTCGTACCCAGCAGAAAGCTGGTCGAAACACGCCCCCTATATTCATCTCTATAGAGATGAATGGAGAGGGCATATTTGTACCAGCTGACCTGCTGTGTGCGAAACGTCAGACACAGTAGCTCAGCTGGGGCTGAGTAAAGGCCCCTATGGGTCAGACCCCCTGCGATCAGACATTTATCCCCTATTCTGTGGATAGGGGATACATTTCTTTGCACTGGACATCTTTTTTAATATACTGTAGATTTCTTGTAAAATAATTTTCCAAGATGTCTTTAACATCAGCCAGGATGCTATGCAATCTCTAGCTTGAAATTACCCAAACATCATCCATTCCCCAAAAAACAGAAGCAGTCTGTCAGAATACTGGAACAAGAAGATTCACATGTAATAGATAGCTAGGTGGGAGTTGTTGACCTCAGTGCAATTCAGTGCAGACAATTTTAAAGAAAAGCTAGTAGGACAAGGTATTTAAGATATTTAACTTGTATCTTGCCAGTGAGTTGTGCTGCCATGGCACTTACAGATTTCTTCTTGCCTCAGCGCACATAGCACAGGAATAAAATTGGTTACCAAGGTCTGTTGCTCAAAAATATTGCTTGTTTTTTACTGCCTGTCCTTTATGCCGAGTGACTGAAACACCTAGAACTTTTTAAAACCAGATACTTTTACGTTGTCCTTACTATTCTGAAGTAATTATGCGTTTATTAAGTCTGTATTTATTTTTTAGATATTTTTTGGCTTTAATATTTTTTAATCATTGGTGTCATAGTAAGCTCTGTCAAGACTGATCTCATTTTAAACTGCCTATAGAATCCATATGAAATCTTCATACTTGGTTACTGTTTTGTGATAGTCCCAGTTATGTGACTTGCACATTTATTTTCCCTCTGCGTATCTTCCTTGTTGCCATTTTTTACATTTTTTTTAATCTCTGTTTTATGAAAATTGGTTAACACATTTAAAAAAAAAAACTTTTTTATTTGGGGTGTTTGATTTTATTTATCTTTTTTTTTTTTTTTTTACCATAAATCATGTGAAAATGAAGAACACACTAATTCATTTATTGCTTATTGAAATACCAGCCCATTTTTCCCTTCATGTGAACCAATGGACGATTTTCTATTGACAACAATGGAACAAATTATTATAAGAAAATCTGACAACTTTGCTTGGTATTTAAATAAAAAAAAAAAAACACTACTACAGGCATTTTAGGGCTAAAAAAAATAAATAAAAATAGGAGGGTGTGTAAACATGTAAACACCGGTATAGTGTTGCAAAACTAAATTTTTTCCTGTCAACTCTATGATTCTCATGCTATTAAAGCTTCCAACAGTGACAGAAATATTCTTTGGAGCCAAATCCAACTATCCCTATAGTTATTTCCAGAGGTGGGATCCAGTCAGTTCTCCAACCCGCCCCCCCCCCCCCCCCCCCCACACACACACACACACTTTTTGTTAAAATGACAGCCAGTTTGTTGAGCCATGGAGAATCAGAGATCCTATATCCCAGTGGTAAAAAGGTTACTCCCCCTCCCACCCACTCTTTGGCCCATATTTTAGAGCTAATTTAGTAAGGAGAAAAGACAACATAGTGATGCAAATACCCCGTCTCCCCTTACAGTTTCTTCTTTGGCCACTGGCCCCTATCAGAAAGCAAGAATTGACTTCTGAAATTTTCAGTGCATTCCATGGTTATTTCCATACTTATTTATGGTATTTTTTTAAATACCTTTTTTATAATTACACTACTACAAATATCCCATACACAATTCTTATATAAGCTCTCAAAGCAAAAGAAGCAAGGAATTATCATAAATACAGAAGAAGATAATTTCCTAAACATAATCATGTAAATCCTGCTAGACAATTAATCCCATTGTTTTCCGAACAAGGAAACAATAGGATGTGTTAATTAACTTTGTCATAAATGATTTTTCCTATAAGTAACAATTGTTCTTGTCTGTCCTCCCTGTCACAATAAGATCTATTTTCCTATATATACAATGGCAAAATGCATATGTTACAAATAACATGTCAAACATATAAAAAGCATGCAATGTGGAAAATGGAAGACGTATAGATCATAGTTATTAAAAAAAAAAACAAGTTAGGCTGCAGCACACTGAAGTAGGGGGAATCAAGTAGCTTTATTCCATCCCAGTTGTAGTAGTACTACTACTGGGATGGAATAAAGCTAATTGATTCACCCTACTTAAGTGTGCTGAAACCTAACTTGTTTTTTGGATGTTCATCAGCTCCAAACCTGTGCCGAAAGACTGCTTACACTTACTTGACTCGTTTTTCCTGATATGCCGCCTACTCTGGATTGTGTTCTAGATCATAGTCATTGTTAGATTCTCTTGTTACATTGTTTTTAATATAAAAAAATGTCATTACTGCTTAAAGGGGTACTTCTGAGGAAAACTTTTTTTTTTTTTTAAATCAACTGGTGCTAGAAAGTTAAACAGAGTTGTAAATTACTTCTATTAAAAAAATCTTAATCTTTCCAATACTTTTTAGGGTCTGTGTGCTACAGAGGAAATGGTTTTCTTTTTGGAACACAGAGCTCTCTGCTGACATCATGACAACGGTGCTCTCTGCTGACATCTCTGTCCATTTTAGGAACTGTCCAGAGCAGCATATGTTTGCTATGGGGATTTTCTTCTGCTCTGGACAGTTCCTAAAATGGACAGAGATGTCAGCAGAAAGCACTGTGGTCATGATGTCAGCAGAGAGCTCTGTGTTCATAAAAGAAAACAATTTCCTCTGTAGTATTCAGCAGCTAATAAGTACTGCAAGGATTAAGATTTTTTAATAGAGGTAATTTACAAATCAGTTTAACTTTCTGGCACCAGTTGACCCAAAGGTTTCCATGGGAGTACCCCTTTAACAGGTCTCACTTCTAGCAGCAAACATAGTATTGAATTGATGTATATCAGTCGATCAGCAGATGCATGTGATTGTATAGCTCACAATAAAGCACAATAATACTAAAAACAGGAGAGGTAGGTAGCTGTAAAATAACCAATACATGGCTAGATGCCTTTTAGTCAATAATTTTCTGTCTGTGTTTTGTTTTATTTGGATGAGAAAAAATCATCCAACATGTTAATAGGCTATAAAAGTAGAACATTTTATTCTGCTTCTTGGTTTTGAGCTGCACAATAGATATGTAACTTAACATGAAAGCCAGTTTTTAGAAGAATAATTTAAGATTAATTGAAGAATGGCTTCAATGTAAAATCTAGAACAAGACAAAGAGAAAATGGGCAGCGAAAATGTATGGCCTCTATTAGACTTTAGGGCTCAGGTATCATGGTAACCCCTATAGTTACTTTCTGGGATAGTTAACTGTTGGTGATCAATAATAAATAAAGTCATTTTTTTATTTTTTTACTATGACTAATATCAACAATCACCAGTAAGAGAACTGCATTTACTACACCATGTTGTGTCAAACACATGGAAAAGGGCAAATATGCTCTCTATTATGGACATTTATCAACGGCTTTAGTCAGGTTTTCTTTACTATAATTGTCGCAAAATTGTCGCAACTGCGACTACACGCTTTTTCGTGCGACATTTTGACTGGAAAGCGAGAAAAGCAAGTTTTCCTAAAATTTACTATGTAGTAATAATTTTAAAATGGACTATGGGTAGTCAGGTATTTATTAACTGCGACAGTCGCAACTGCGCAAAAAAAAGTCGCAACAGCGTTAAAAATTGACTAAATTTACTCCAGCTCAAACATGGAGCAGAAAAAGCTACTACCAAAGTAAAAAAGGAAAAATTGCTTACGTGAAAGAAAATTATCAACAGGCTGAAAGCAGTTGATAAATACGTCACACATAAGCCAAAAAAAAGTAAGGAAAAAATTACTAAAAAAAGGAATACATAAGCAAACATTGATAAATGTCCCTCTATATCACTACGTTCCCCTGTGGCTTTCTTCTATCCATTATACATGCTGCTGCTTTGCTGAGATGGCAATAAGGTGCAGCTGCTGGATCAGCTATAGAGACATCACTAAGTAACAGTAAAGCCCTCTGAGATCCAAGTAGGACTCTCTATGTGATGTATTGCAATACTCTGTAGAGAAGGACATTTCACGAGCTGTACATGTAACAAAATAACAAGCCTCCTACCACAAATAAACAAGAACAATTAAAGATCTAACAGAAGTAGAAATGTAAAGAAATAACTTCTGAGAGCCTTTCCTCAAAGGATTATTACAATGCAGCCACAACATACACTGAGGAGATTAGTCAATGTGTTGCAAAATCAATTAGGAAGATACATTTTGGGTTTGACATTTGTAAATGTAAGCTTATATGAATCATTTGCATTCGGCAAACTCAGGTCAAAAAAGTAAAGAGACAGACAACCAATCCTAGAATGTTAATGTAGCCTTTATGCAGAAGCTCATGTCTGGCTGCCATTTACACACGAGAAATAGTCTTAATTTACAACCATTGTACATGGGATTTTAGAAACAGACTTTTGATGTAAATCAGCCATTAAGCAGATTAAAAGCAAATGTTTAGACTCATTTAATTCTTTAAACATTTTTTGGTTGCTGTCTGTGTACTATAAAATGCCTTCTCTAAAATGATGATGGTCAATACTTCAATATAGACATGTGCTTACTTTCCAATACCAAATTCTAAGGGATCACGGGGCCAATGAAGGGGAATTCATGTTAATCTTGGTCCCTGTCTCTTTTCCAGTAGGGGAGCAATTTCAGAGAAGACCTATTTAGGAATCAAATAAAGTAGGATGAATAGGAAATATTAGTTGATAGATTGCATGAGAACACACAGCAAACAGTAATATATTTGTTGTGTTAAGCATTGCAGCCCAGCCTCATTCACCTGAAAGAGAATGTGATGCAATACCCAACACTACAGTGTTTGTGAATGATGCTGTTCCAAAAATGCCTTTAAAGGGTAGCCTTCATTTTACATGTCATTGAGATATGTTAGAAGTATAAATTGGTGGGGGTATGGATGGGCACGCTGGATTGCTCCTCCAAGAGACAAACAAATAGTGTGCAGATTTATGGAAAAAAAGAGATTTTATTTTGTAAATCCAAACACCACCTATTCCTGGTTTTGTATGATGAGAAACCAATTTATGATGGGTAACTTTTGTCTATCAAAGTAAAGGCCAACATAAAGGACAGGTAAAAATTGATTTATGACCTATCATTAGGATAGGCCTTAAATAGCTGAAGGGAGAGGGAGCAGCAATTTGTCAACAACCTAGTTTCATTTATGTATTCTTGTAATTGTAATGCATAATCTTATGGAATGGATTACCAAGCGTTCTGTCCAGCGCTTGCTGCTTAGACTTGCTCTGGACATTGCATTTTAATAATATTATCTGTTACCATAGTTTATTAACATATCTGACCCACAACATATGTCATTTTACTATCAGACCAAGGTTACAGTTATTTTCCATATAATCTTATAATCTTGACATGGGTGAGGGTGAAATAATATTACTTACAAATTACCATTGAGATTAAAGATTACCATGCACTCAGAAGTTTTGCATTGATATGCTAGCATGGGCTTGGATGTATTCAGAAGAATTGCTGTGGCTGAAGATGAACAAATGACCTTTATAATTGATCTGTGTAAAGATAAGTTTATAAACCCTGTCACTCAGTAAACACAATGGGAATCCGGTTACCAGCAATGCTATTTCTAAACTCTATAAAACTCCATTAATAGATAAATGTATATAAATATTCTTGAGCTTGGACTAATAATGGTAGGTAGACACTGCTGGAGCAACCTATTGCTATTCTTAGAATTATTTACTCTTCCCTTCTATCCCATTGTATCCAGCTATAACTCTGTCCTATGGGAAAATCTTGCTACAGCACAACTGCTGTGGGCACAACTCTCAAAAAAGACAATGGATGTCTGGCTTACGTAAGCTAACATCATGAAGACAATTGTTTGCCAAGAATTGTAAATTGCCATAGACTCAGCCTAGTTTATGATTCAGAGTAGTGATACAGATCAACATTACCAGAACATAGTCAAAGTGGTCTTGGTCTATGGTCTATGTCCTTCCATCATTAAATGTGATCTATCATCCTCGCCCACCCATTTCTGTTGCCAATGTTCTTTCTATACATAAGATAATGAGGGAGTTATGGAAGGCATCAGACAAACAGACAATGCCAGGAAACAAGCCAAACCAGTAATGCAGAATTATTTGCACTTAACAGAAAGCCTTATTGCTTAGACAAGGAATGTATAGAGGAGAATCGGTAAATAGCCTAGGGGAAAATAAGGAATTGGATAGAGGGAAGACAACTTTAGTGTACCATGGCAATTTAAGAGACAGAAAGCTGTGTGCATTCCCTACATTGGCAGAAATATCCTAGCAGAAGGACAGCAGTGGACAAAGAACCATATCGGTAGACCAGGGGAACCAAGCAGGGCTAAAGTCCTTTAAAAACTCAGGGGAACAGAGTTCCTGCACATTTTCCTCAGCAAGAACACTGTTTCCATTTGCAAGAGTCCTGCAGGACCAGCCCTTGAGTGGAAATCTTGGGTGAGCACCCACACCGTTTTCCTGGACTTGACACCTGGAACCAGGAAAAGACTGCCGCCAGCAGAAGCAATTAGGCAAAAGTACACTGACTATAATGAAACGGTAACAGTGATGAGAGATTGTTTGACCCATTCAAGGAGGAGAGCCATAACTTTTTATAAATTGGTTATATGTATGGCTGACTAGGTTATATTGAAATATACATTTGAAAAAAATATTAATTAAATTATAATTAATTAAACCCAAGTAAGAATAAAGTAAACATTGGTTTAATAGTATTTTATTTTATTATATATTTTAGAAATTGTCTTTAGCAAAGAAAATCCTGACTTACAGCCTATAGTCTGTTTGCATGGCAAGAAGTGGAAATATAAAGTTATGGCAATCCCTCTATTACTACCAAAACATTCCGATTGCAAAGGATAGAAATTCCAATAATGTCACATGGAAGATCACTTTTTGCAATTTCCCAATACATTGATTCATGTGAATTCATTTTAAGAAAATGAAAATCATGAAAACAATGTCAACTCGGTACATTATGGTAGCATTAGCATCAATTATCACAAATGGGAAATATGAAGCATTGTGTCAAGGGAAGTATACAACAGGAGACATTTGTTGAAAACCAATTTTCTCAGGCAGGGGAAGCTATTAGGATTTAATGAAGTAGTTAGTCAGCTTTGTATAAATTTCAAACATGCATCATTTGCAAAGTCCATGCACGATTAGTAGAAACCATCTCTCAAACACATTTGATCTAAGTATCAAATATTGATGACAGGTCCATCGATCAAAGGGCTGGAATATGACTGGAGAGATCAAGGTAATATTTAAAAATAGGCTTGTTTTTTTCAATATTAGCAAATCATAGGCTTGGATCTTATAGTAAAAGTATAAAAATGTAATCCAGACCCTTGCCTCATTACAACACAAGCATATATTACATTTGCTGGTGTGATTCTTTTTAATTTATTTGTTTATTGATCTTCCCGGTAGAAGCTTTCATCGATTTTAAAAAGTATCATTAGGAATCCTCAGCAATGCTTTTTGAAAATTCTTCACAGAACTACTGAAGCATATACTGATCTGTGAGACAAGTCAGCACAGGTTAATATATCTATTTTGCTGATGGAAAATCGGAAAAGATTTAGATTGGAGGCATCTGAGGACAGACTTGAGGGGCACTACCTATATTACTCTTTAACTATGAGTTCATGGATACAATCAAAACATGTTTGCAAAGATTAAGATAAAACAAAAGTGTAATAAAGCAGATTTTGTAGTACCAAATACAAAAATAAATAAATGTGGGAATGCCTTAAAACTTTCTGGCACTTCTAGAGTCCCTTATATCTTGGGCACAAGTACAAGGATCCAGAAGAGAGAAACAACTCTATCAGGCTCTGCAGGTTCAGGATCACTGAAGTCAATGGAGATATTCGGTTCAGAGAGTTTATTGAGCAAAGAAAACTGATAACTGATTTCAAGGTTTAACCCCATTATCAGATGAGTGATAACGAACTTATAAGTTTTGCTTGCTCTATAAAATCTCTGAACCAACTATCTCCTTCGACTTGAGAATATGATAAACTTTTTTTTTTTTTTCCTGTTAATCTCTTTTGGATTTCATGCAGACAGTTTTGTATGTACGTCTGCCACCTTATGGTGAAGCATCCCACCAGCACCTTTCCTACAGTCACCCTCAGTAAGGGCTACCTGCATAGATATATATGCTCTAGGTGAGCAGCCATTTTTCTCCTCAGTTGTTAGTTATACACAATATGTGTTGGGTAATGTATTAGATGCCTGTGTTGTCCTTTTTTGTTCTCTCTCTTACGAGCCATTACAAGAATGGCAGGCATAACAGTTATTAATGGACCTGCAGCTATACAGACTCTTCTTTATTTAGAGGGAGAGGTGCAGCTTGTAATGCCATAGTACAAAGTCAAGGAAAGATTAGGAAGTGAAACAGAAACAAGAAAATAGGGATGTTACCATCACCATCACAGAGAGACGTTCCTGCCCACAAGATGGTGAGGATATAAAGGTAAAAAGTTTCCCCCACAGACTCCATAAGTAGTAACCTGGGCAGAGAGCTTTCACCATTGCTGCATGGTTTGAATATCTACATATCCTTGAACCAGGCATATTCCATTCCTACTGTTCACCTAATACAATTACTGAACTGAACTGAAGAGTTAATGCTGTTCATGTATAAAAGTTTGAAAGAAAGAAAAAACATACTGTGCAGCATACTAAACAACAAGCATAGCATTACTGAAATATAAAAGCAACCCCTGACAGTATACAATATAATTTCTATTCTTCTGCAGAGTAAGAAATGTGTTACATATAAAAAAAAAAGCATATTCAGCACCACTGACAGCTCCTATCTGGTTCATTTGAGACCAGTGGCCATGCTTTCTGCACATATCCCAATTCCCTAATCTAATCTAACTCTGTGGGGTTTATGGGGGTTCATTTACGCAACAGAAGCCGTACTATAATTGTAACATGTGCCAGCAGTACTTTGTGCCATCTGGGTATAAAAAAGAGGAGCTGCTACTACCAGAGAGAAAGATCTTTATTCGATTACCAAGGTAATCTAAAATAAGAGCGGCTGCAGAGCAATTGCAGGCTGATAAATAGCTGGCTATGTAGTTATAGTGAAATGTCAAAGTATAATGAAACGGGGGAACTGTACTGCTTTATGATATGAGCTGAGTTACAAGCAGGTGGCAGCAGTAAATATGTATATAAATAACAATATGAGGACATGTCAGAACTATACCTAATCTCTTACCGCAAGTCTTCTAGGAAATAGCCCTTGAAACTTTTTACAAGTAAACTTTTTTTTTTTTTTTTAGCATTTGTAGTATGAAACATCTTACTTGTTAGGAAAGTATACATATCAAAGCTGGTTTTATAGAAAATGGGCCTTGATCTATAAGCAAAGTATGGTCTCCGTGTTCTCCATTCCCTACACAACCATTCATTGCCTATAATACTTTCACACAGTGCTTAATATCTTCATTTAGTATGTAAATAATACTCAATGTAACACACTGAAGGATCATTTTTTGGTGACCCGTAAAGTTATACACTTTCAATAGCTGATGACTAATAACTATCTCTCCCAATGTTCGGCGTGGTCTGAACATGTATATGAGGATGGGGAAGAGGCTACCAAACAGATCTGACAGCAGCTCATCTCTTTAGAGAACAAAAGGGTCCATTTTCTTCCCTGACAGAAAATTTTGGGATGCTCATAAAAGTAGACAAAATTCAAGCTTCTAGGTGCTGATCCGGCAGAGTAAATTGGTGCTGACACACGATTATTGTCCTAAAATCAGGTTTATTCACACAATAGCAACGCATTTGTGGTACGTAACGGATGCACCCAGCCTGATAAAGGGTCCATTACGGACCAGAAACGCGTTGCTATTGTGCGAATAAACCTGATTTTAGGACAATAATCGTGTGTTTGCACCAATTTACCCTGCCTGATCAGCGCCTAGAAGCTTGAATTTTGTCTATTTTTATGAGCATCTTCCCACCGGATCAGCGCTGCTGACACCGGACAAGCCACGGCTGCAGATCCAAGCGACCATCACATTGATACTTGATGTCTTCTGAGGTGTTGTGCTCTTAGCACAACCCCACTTGATGAGTGCAACTCCACTTATCATTTATAAAAATGTATTTGACATATTACACTAGGGGCGCGTATCCCTTTCTTTTGTGTTTTTTTCTGTGTAGAAAAGTTCAGGAGGCTGTCATACACTTTAGACAGTTGACTGGTCCAATCTACGTTAGTGGGATTGGTCGGCTTTTCACAATAATGTATGGAGACCACACGCAACAAGAGTCCTCTGCAGTGTCATAGTTGGCCATACCCTAAAAACTAACGGAGGAAATTCATCAAACCTTGTACAAAGGAACATTGGAGCAGTTGCGATAGCAACCAATCAGAATCCAGCTTTTGTTTTTCAGAGGCCTTTTTAACTCCTTAAGGACGTAGGGCATACCTTTACGCCCCACGCCCGGTCCCGGTGTTAAAAACGGGGTCACGCCATGACCCCGTATCACACCGGGTCGATCCCAGCAGCAAATCATAGCCAGGACCCTGGGCTAACAGCGCGTGGCATTGATCGTTGAGCCACGCACTGTTAACCCTTCAGACATGGCGATCAAGGTTGACTGCCGCGTCTGAAAATGAAAGTGAACGCTTCCCGGCAGCTCAGTCGGGCTGATCAGGACATCGCGATAAAATCGCGGTGTTCCGATCAGCTGGGATGCAGGCGGAGGTCTCCTTACCTGTCTCCGCTGCACTGCAAAAAAAAAGTGAAAAAAAAAAGTTAACAAAGGTCATTTAACCCCTTCCCCAATAAAAGTTTGAATCACCCCCCTTTTCCCACTAAAAAAAACTGTGTAAATAAAAATAAAAATAAACATATGTGGTATCGCCGCGTGTGAAAATGTCCGAAATATAAAAATATATTGTTAATTAAATCGCACGGTCAATGGCGTGCACGCAAAAAAATTCCAAAGTCCAAAATAGTGTATTTTTGGTCACTTTTTATATCATGAAAAAATGAATAAAAAGCAATCAAAAAGTCCGATCAATACAAAGACGGTACCGATAAAAACTTCAGAAAACGGCACAAAAAATTAGTTTTCATACCGGCCCGTATGCAGAAAAATAAAAAAAAGTCATAGAAGATGAGAATTTTTAACATATAAATTTTCCTACATGTAGTTATGATTTATTTCCGAAGTACGACAATATCCAACCTATATAAGTAGGGTATCATTTTAACGGTATGGACCTACAGAATAAATATAAGGTGTTATTTTTACCGAAAATGCGTAAAAATGGAAGCCCCCAAAAGTTACAAAATGACATTTTTTCTTCAGTTTTTTTGGCATAATGAATTTTTTTCAGTTTTGCAGTGGATTTTTGGGTAAAATGACTAATGTCACTGCAAAGTAGAATTGGTGGCACAAAAAATAAGCCATCATATGGAATTTTATGTGCAAAATTGAAAGCATTATGATTTTTAGAAGGTGATGAGGAAAAAATTAAAATGCAAAAACGGAAAAACCTTGCATCCTTAAGGGGTTGAAAAAACTAAAACTGGAATTTGACTGGTCGCTATGGTCTGTTTTAACAAGGTTTAATAAATCTCCTCCACTGTGCATATACTTTGGAGGCTGCCCAACATTGTTGCAGAACTCAAATTTCCTGCACCTCAAGCACTTCCCTCAGCATGTGCTACCCCCATTGTGGTGTGCTGGGCTCCCTGAGGAAATCCTGCATAGAATTTGTTATAGAAATTCTGCATGGAATCTCCGTAGTGTGAATAGGGCCTAAGAATCCACAGCTTTTTTTTTTTTTTTTTAAGCTTTCTACATGAAGATGGGACATGGAATTAGGGGAACTGTAGCCAATTTATAAAAATAAAAAAAGCACAGCACCAGGCTTTTTAACTATAACTTTGTATTTGAATTTTACATTCAGCATTTATTATAACTTTTGTATGGATAATTGGCATGTTGTTTTAAGGTAACGCTAGAGTTTCACTTGCAGTCCTATGTAAAAGAACAATAATCTAAGCTTGTCATTTTGTTGGCTTCATTTGGCGGTATTTCTATTTTTGTCAGTCAGTTTAGCAAGCAATAAAACAACAAAGCCAAGCTGAAGCACCATTTGGCAATGCCAGCTGAGCTTAAATCGTCTTATGCCACCTGTCTATTGTAGTATTTGCTAAGTGAACACAGCCAGAGAATATTTTATTCAATGCTGCTTCTAAGCATTATACTTCTGTAAAACACACCACATCCACTCACTCTGCTGAACTGCTCTCACACCTGTAAGTAGATGCTAATAATAAAACTAGCTGGCAACATAGACTTGGTACCGATGATGTGTTCTGCAATGGTTCATGTTTCTCTTATACTTGTGCATAGTTCATAAAATGTATCTGTTATACTGATATATTGGTGTTTTTATAGGCAATGGCTCCTTCTAGTGTAAACATGTTGTCGTGTTAGAAATGGATGATTATCATCTAACAAAACATAAATACCTATCGTACATTCTACCTGTTGAGATGCTTTTTGTATTCCTCATTCTATCTTACAGATGAAGATATTTTGTCATAAATTACGCATCGTCTCTTGCCTCTTATTTGAACCCAGCATATTGTTTGCATAGAAAGAATTTGAAAGGTAACAGGACAGAAAAGTTATAAAAAATAAATAAATAAACCAAAACTACATGTATATGTATATCATTCTGCGTAACATGCCTTCTGCCCATCTGTAAATAAAAATTGCATAAAGTTGTTGTTGAATTGTAATCGGCACCCTGTTTGTGTGGCCAGTCCCTGGGAAAGGCACAGTTGATAGACTAAGCCATCTTTTTGTTGGTCATCTAGTCATCCTAGGTGTTGATTTTATGTGGATGCACTAAGGAAGTTTGATGACTTCAAGATTCTACAATCAATTGGGATAAGACACATATTACAAATATTGCAAAATCTTCAACTCAGGTTCGGTTACTATTTCAGAGGTTTTAATGGTTTGGAATCACAAAAACAAGAAACTGTGGCAAAAAAAACTGGGTTCAGTATGCTATTGATAATGCTATTAGAAGGTCTAATAAGGAGTTTTCATCCATCAAATAAAATTAACTAAAAATTTGTATTAGGTTAATTAAAAAAATAGATTAAGGGGTATTCCATGTACATACTTCTACATTTAAAACTTCAGGTAAAATTTCAAATCTATAAACATGTTGCCGATACCCTGGTGGTGCTTTTTCAACAGTGACTGTCTATGTCTCGTTCTTGATACATAGGAAATAACCTGTTCAGCCAATCAACAGCTGCAGCCAGAACTCATCATTGCTGCTGAATAGATGGGCAGACATATATATATATATATATATATAGCAGTATTAAAACAGCACTTGGGGGGACCAGCAACTCTTTATTTTTACCCTCAACCTGAAAAGTTTTATAGAAGTGTCCATGGCCTGTGCTGCCTTTTTCTCACACTGACCACTGGCACTGCAGCCACTTTAAATCAATGAGCAGTGGCTGCCGGGACTTATGGTGAGTGACACCCCTGATGTTGCACCAAGAAACGGAGTGGGTGGGGGGTGAAGTGGCACAGGGGGGTGATAAAATGGCACAGGGGTGATAAAGGGAGTGATTAAGTGGCACAGGGGGTGATAAAGTGGCACCGGGGGTGATGAAGGAGTTGAAGAAAAGGCAGAGGAAGATAGCAGCCATATTTATAATGCTGATACCTGTATCACTTTGTGCATTGCAGAACACACAATGTGATACCAACAATTGGCAATACAGTGAGAAGTGTGTCACAAGACCATACACATCTAAAAAGGGTGTCACCAACATGAAAAAATTGGAAAGCTCTAGTATAGAAGGTATGAAAGCTTGAAACAGATAAACCCAACATTGTGCATATCTATAAATGACAATTCTTCCTTTCGGACAATGTAAGGGCAGGTTTTTACGTAACCTGTTGAGAATTGACACATTTCTTCATTTCACGCTCCAGCTTTCCTAGTTCTTTATTAAACTCTCATAGAGAAGTAGCGCTGGACAAACATGCGGTAACAGTCTAATTACCTCCCCGCTCGGAGAAATGGAGAATTTGTACAGATAGCCAAATTGCTTTCTGTTTTTGTACAGCCCACCAGCTTTGTTTCTTTGTTACACAATAGCATAAACAACATTGAAAGCCACCTTTTATGAATCTATCTGAACCGCTCACATTTCTCTACATGTCACTTTGAAGGTAATTTGTAAGTGAAAGCTGCACAAAAGTAGTATGTAATACCAAAATTTACCTAAGCGGCATGCACAAACGTCCCTTCATTACAATAATTTGTAATTACGGGGACTGTTGTTTTTCATTTAGTTCCCATTGAATAATCTAGAAGTTCAACTGCGCTGATACAAGTTTATTAAAGCAACAATTTAGATAACTGCCAGTGATGACACCATAATATTCCATTTCCTTGGCTTGATACATTTATTTTCCCTTTTCAGAAAATAAATATGATTAAGCTTTGCAGTCAAATTCATTACCAAATCAACGGCTCTGTTTGCGTGAAATTCTTTTTTCCAGAACATTGCAGTATTGCCTAAGATAGTAATGTCATGACTAGTAATTGTTATTACTCGAAAGATGTCATAAAATATGTGGTTGTGTATACTGTATGTGTGTGCCTTTTATAGGGGGAAGGCTATGTTCACATATTGTTTTTGCATCCTATAGAAAAGTCCTTTTTTTTTTCTTACAATAAGTGAAACATTTTTTAAATCAGCTTGCTATTTTTTAAACATTTGTTGTATTGGCATTCATTGGTTTGTGGGCATGAATACAAACTATAAAAAGGCCCTACTTTATTTATCTGTAAAGAGAGAGTAAAAGCGCTCCTTGGTGTAATAAATGAGAGACAACTAAAACATAAAATGCTATATAGCCGCTCACCTGTGAGAGTTGTGTAACAACATACACAACAGGTGAGTGTGTAATAGTAAGGTATCCACAACCCCCCGGCATAAAGCAATAGAGAAAGAGATGGCTTCAACAGGAACGCCGGTTCCACATGGCGCAGGACACAGACAGCATCAGGTAGGTAAAAGCAAGGGTGTTTAATTTCCCAGAATGCAACCCGTTTCACTGCTATGGCAGCTTCATCAGGCAGGTGATTCCTGATGAAACTGCCATAGCAGCGAAATGTGTTGCATTCTGGCAAAATTAAACACCCTTGCTTTGACCTACCTGATGCTGTCTGTGTCCTGCGCCACCTGGAACCTGCGTTCCTATTTTATTTGTGTCACTCAGGGCGTAACCGCAGTGTAGAATGGAGAAAAAAGTAGATCCAGCTCCTGTTGGAGAAAAAGTGTATAGTAAAACTTAACGTTTAATAGAACATATTGAAAACTGGTAGCCATGTTAGTAGCCATGGTAACCGCAGCGTATTTGACACAGAGTGGACACAGAGAGCTACCCGTCCGCAGCCAGGAGCTTGTTCTACAGTCCTTCTGTGACTGCCATCAATGCATCCCCAAAGGTCAACTACACTGCGAACGTGTGTAGCATCCAGTGTGACCCTGCCCTAAAACATTAACAGCTAAGAAAATAGCGTGAATAAAGTACACCAGGTTCCAGTTTTTTCACTGTGTCTGCATATGACCAGATGCCAAACAGGAGTGGTCAATAGGATGCAGAAATATACCTCTCCTGCAACATCAGGCTGCCATAGATTTGCATTATACAAAATGATTGATTCATTGTAATCCTGTTTATGTGGGAAAAATGGCTCGAAATTAACCCATTTCAAACCCAGAACTTACATTTATGTCATGGAATTGGTGAGGGAGTATGGCATGGGCCTGTGCCATACTCGGCAAGTATCGGCTGCTATGTGCAGCTGACACCTGCCGTTAATCACCAACATCAAAAATAATTCCATAATTTAACTGTTTAAATGCCACAATCAATAGTGATCGTGGCATCTAAACAGTTTTTAGATGCATCATCGCTATTACCGCTGCCCCGCTTTCACCAGGAATGCAATTTGTGAGTAAAAAAAATAATGTTATAGATCATAGATAGTGAGATATAAAAAAAGTAAACTAGAAATCTTTTTTTTTTTTTTTTTCTCCCATACAATTCTACAGAAGAAAAATACCAAAATGTCATGAAAAAACAACATACCCTCAGTATGGTGACATTTTGAAAAACTCCCACTAAGACTAAAGAATGCCACAAAAGGGCAAAAAAAAAAAAAAAAAGACATATGTGTTGTGTGTTTCATTTCCCTATTGAGTCTGGCCACAGTGTTTCTCGCCCTTCAGAAAGTCTATAATGAGAGAATGGCTTTTTGGAGGTTTATAGATGCTGGTTTTACAAGAATCATTGCTTAATTTCCTGTAGTGCTTTTCAAGTAAAATGTTTCCCTTTCTTTCACCAATATGCCTGTTTGTGTGTCAGTCTACACTGCAGTTTTTGCATTTATTGCTTAACAAAAAAAATTCTAGGCTGAACAGATTCATAAGGAATGATTATGTCCATATAATAGTGTGAGGAAAAGTAAAGAGTATTTTTTGTAGGCATGATATGCAGTGAAAACTCTTTAATCTGGCTTAACAGGGTCTGGAGGGTGCAGGATTATTAGATGTTATAGATCAACAGAGAGTAATGGAAAGGTACTGCAAATGGACTTCTAAAATGAGCAAGACTATGAGAAAGCAGTAATTATGCCTTTATTACTCTCTTGTTATTTAATCACATGAGTCTCAGTATTGATTTTTTTTTCCTTTTAAGGCATTGATACAAGTTCTGGATTTAAATGGGCACTGTCAGATACAAAGACTTTTTATATGTTGTACATCTTGGCACAACAATAACATTTCTAATATACTTCATAAGAAAATTCTATGTCCTTTTATAGAAATCATGGCTTATAAAACCATAGCTTTGTCAAAACTGAAGCACAGGCACGGACAAAGTCCAGTAAGTGAAGGTGGACTAGCACTCCTCTGTGCTCTCTCCTGACTGATAGTACTCCTCTGTTCTCTCTCCTGATTGATAGTACTCCTCTGTGCTCTCTCCTGTCTGATAGTACTCCACTGTGCTCTCTCCTGTCTGATAGGTCTCCTCTGTGCTCTCACCTGTCTGATAGCACTCGTCTGTGCTTTCTCCTGTCTGATAACACTCCTCTGTACTCTCCTGTCTGATAGTATTCCTCTGTGCTTTCTCCTGTCTGAAAGCACTCATTTGTGCTCTCTCCTGTCTGTTAGGACTCCTCTGTGCTCTACCCTATCTGATATTACTCATCTGTGCTCTCTCCTGTCTGATAGGACTCCTCTGTGCTCTACACTGTCTGATAGAACTCCTCTGTGCTCTCTCTCCTGTCTGATAGTACTCATCTTTGCTTTCTCCTGTCTGATAGCACTCCTCTGTGCTCTCCTGTCTGATAGTTCTCCTCTGTGCTTTCTACTGTCTGATAGCACTCCTCTGTGCGCTCTCCTGTCTGATAGGACTCCTCTGTGCTCTACCCTGTCTGATAGAACTCCTCTGTGCTCGCTCTCCTGTCTTATAGCTTTGTCAAAACTGAAGCACAGGCATGGACAAAGTCCAGTAAGTGAAGGTGGACTAGCACTCCTCTGTGCTCTGTCCTGACTGATAGTACTCCACTGTGCTCACTCCTGACTGATAGTACTCCACTGTGCTCTCTCCTGTCTTATAGCACTCCTCTGTTCTCTCTCCTGCCTGATAGTACTCATCTGTGCTCTCTCCTGTATGATGGGGCTCATCTGTGCTCTCTTCTATCTGATAGCACTCCTCTGTACTCTCCCCTGTCTGATAGCACTCTTCTGTGCTCTCTCCTGTCTGATAGTACTCCTCTATGCTCTCTCCTGTCTTATAGTACTCTTCTGTTTTATCTCCTGTCTGATAGTACTCCTCTATGCTTTCTCTTGTGTCTGATAGCACTCCTCTGTGTCTGATAGGACAGGAGAGAGCACAGAGGAGTACTATCAGACAGGAGAGAGCACAGAGGAGTGCTAGCCCATCCTCACTTACTGGACATTGCCCATGCCTGTGCTTCCGTTCGGACAAAGCCATGATTTTATAAACCACAATTTCTATAAAAAAGGAAATAAAATTTTCTTATGAAGTATATTAGAAAGTTTGATGTTTTGCCAAGATGTACAACATATAAAAAGTTTTTGTATCTGACAGTGCCCATTTAACCAAAAATCTGAATTATCAAATGCCAGATTAAAAGAAGTTTACTGTATATAGGGAATATGATTGTCAAATTGATTAGTTTTATTAGTTTAATAGATTTTTTTTATTATGTTTTGTTATTAACAAATTACTCATTTTTATTATTAATAATAAATAATATAATAATATTAATATATAATAATATGCAGTGCTTGGAACTAAAATATAAGTTTTTATTTTGCCAATACTCATCAACCAAGCAAGCACTAATGGATTAAGATAACTGAATAAAAGGTAAAGCTGTACTCTGGCTAATAAAAGAAAAGGAAGTACATTGTACAACATCACAACGTTTTAAAAAGCTTCACAAAATGCTTCACAAGCTACTCACCACAGGACTCCAGCCGACATTCAGATCTAGTGCTAGCACATCAGAGGAACCCCGCTAGGACATTAGCAGTGTGTGGAAAACATTACCCCTGGATTCCTACAAAAGGTATTGAAGGATTACAGTGTAAATCCACATTGAAACTACACATTGTTTTTTTTTTTTTTTACTATTTTTTTACAACTATGGTGGCCAGGTAAAACATTTGTTAAATATTTGGTACTAAGTGACAATTCGACCTTACACTGGCTATTTTGTAAAAATAAAAACATAAAGTTTAGGTAAAATTATCAAAATATTCTCAAAATAATTATGTAGGCAGAGATGCATTCTCCATGTCTGAAAGGCTTTTAACAGTTCACAATAAATGTGTCTCAACGTTTGTTGTAATGTCTAGGCAGAGGTGTCCACTGGAACACACAAACTTATTAGCTCAAACTATAGACCATGAATAAGAGCACATAAGTGCTTGAAACCTGTCAGTCTGTTACATGACAAGATACCGCTTCATTTGTATTTTTAATACTTTCTAAATTAAGAAATTGGATTTTTTACTTGCTGAGGATTCTATTTGTTGTTTCTGGGCCTTTGATATTAGTAATTATAGGCTGAATAGGACGATTATTGCCATGTGAAAAAGGTGACACATTTTCCAGATGATCACTTCACAGCTCTGTATATTAAAAGGGGATGTGCTACTAAAAAAGATGGAAGTGAACCGCCGCACAAATCATTCAGTGATAGTTTGCGTGGCCATCCACTCCCAATAACCTGGCCTATTAGGCTGGGTTCACCCTTCGACCATCTCCGAGTCGGGAATCATTCGGGACCATTGCCTTCCCTATAGGCAGCAATGTCTGTGGAGCAGGAGTCCGCCAGAACATTTAAGAAGTTCAATGTTCTGGCAGAATATTTCTCCTGGAAAATCCTCCTCGAAAACTTAGTTGTGTGGACTGTGCAGTGGCATCCCATTGTCAACAATAGAACTCTGCTGCATCGGAATTTCTAAACTGAAAGTGTAGACCTGACCTTACCATTCGCCAATTGACATGTAAATAGTCAACTTGACACTCACATTGGGCAACTGTTTGTCCATGTAAAAGGAGCCTATGAGCTGTAGAATGACCATACACATAGGCACCATAGCAGTAAGGGTCTATTCACACAGCAGAAATTCCCCTTACGGAATTCCCCCTCAAATGAAAGCCCATAGACTATGGGATTCCACACTCCCATTCACACTTCTGAATTTCTGCTTGCAGAATTCCGCTAGTGGAAATTCAGAAGTGTGAATGAGAGTGTGGAATTCCATAGAAGTCTACGGGCTTTCATTTGAGGCCGAATTTCTGCCATGTGAATAGACCCTAAGGGATTCCACAGACCTAAACTGCATCATATATGTTTGGGTCTCTGGCCAGGAAATTCCAAAAATGTATTTGAAGCTTTGTCAGCTCAGTCATTTAGCTTACAATTAAATCTGCCTAGGATACTGTACGTATATATACACCCATAGGCATTTTATCTATTTTTTGCTGGTTTGTATAATCCTGACCCAGTCATTCTCAGTCTGTCCTTACGTATCTTCACGTAATTTTTATCATATATTCAAATATTAACATTTTTTTTAAACAATAATTCAGAAAAAATATATTCAATAAAAATAAAATCCTGAAAACATCCTTCGTATTTCCCTATAATATATTTCTGTGCACATTACATCTGTCCACATGTTGGCCCTGTTACACTGGTGGAGTATTTCTTTGAATATTCAGCTTAATTCCCACTACACAAACTGAGGGCTGATAAACATCTTACCCAGTGCTGTAAGAAGATATAGCAGAACATTATCTGTTCAGATTAAGATAAACCACTTTTTCTCATAAAGTCTGTTTGCCTAGTGGGTTGAAGAACATGACAATAAATAGCAGGCAATGTAGAGTGAATCACCTCCTAGGCCCTGTAATGTAAATACGATGGCCAAAAAAAGCTAAGAAACTGATGAATATATAAGATTTAAAGAAGCAAGGCAGGTACATGCGGGGTAACTGCTACAAGGGCAGTGCATTTCATACAAAGTCATGACAGTGCTATGATATAGATAGATGGATAAATAGATAGATAGATATATGACAGATAAACAGATAGATAGATAAATAGATTATAGATGGATAGATAATAAGTAGATAGATAGATAGATAGATGATAGATAGATAGATAGATAGATATATGACAGATAAATAGATAGATAGATAGATAAATAGAATATAGATAGATAGATAATAAAAAGTTATATAGATAGATATTTGATAGATAGATAGATGACAGATAAATAGATAGATAGATGATAGATAGATAGATAGATAGATGACGGATAAAAAGATAGACAGATTTCAAAATAAAAACATAGGTGGAATCTTAAACACCATGCAGTGCTCTGTAGAAATAAAGCATGCCAATTAGCTATCCTTCAAAAGCAAAAGAGATTGCTCTGCAGTGCCACCTAATGGAGGTAGCTTCCTTTTAACATATTTTTTTAAGCAGCTATTTACAAATAGGTAATTTTCTCTTTTGTGAGAAATTCTTGCTTGGCCTACAATCCCCAGTCATGTTTTATGTCCCTTTAAGGGTTGAATATTCATTTGAAGGGAAGGTACCTCCTGTAAGTGACACAGTTGAGCTAGTTCACGTCCTCATGGAGAAGTGCTACTTTGCATATTGGTCCATAATGCAAAACCAATAACAGGGTCCTTCACTTACCATGTGCCATTCATAATATTGGCATTATTTTATGCTGTAATGGGGTCTTTGGGTCTGCTCATACACTAGGGCCCAACTGCTACCTCTACACCTGCCTAAACAGAATACACTGACATTAATGGGAAAATAAAATACAGCTTGTTTCCATAGATATTGGTTGAGTTCCAAACAGAACGTGTGCAGAGCTATAGAATATGTATAGGTTGTGTGTATAGGGATGGCAGCTGTGGTAGACTTAATTGCATTTTCCCACAGACCCTCCTATTGCCCCTTGAAAATAATGGATCCTACTGGTAGTTCCTTGTCTATAGTTGACTGTGTATCACATTGCCATGTAGTAACATTGTATCTCACACTAAATTACATCACTGCGTCTTTTTGGTGAGGTCACTAATTCTCATTGGGTGTCAGATGTTAGTCAGATGTTATTACAATTTTCATCTCTTTAGCGTCTTTGGGTGAAGAAAAAAGTACAAAAAAGTACAAAACACAGAGGAGCCTTAATGTCTGATAGCACAGTGTTCTATTATTTATTTGTTTTCACACTGAAAAGTCAGTGTGAAAATAAATAATGGAAACGTGTCACCCCTTATGCAAATGAGATCCGGATTTTGCTTTATTTTTTCAGAACAGTATGTTCTTTGGTATTCGTGGTAGATTGAGCTGAGAACACAGTGACAGCCTGGAGTTATAATTTCTTTGGTTTTATTGGCTTGTGTGTGAACTCTAACATTGTTTTAATGTAGTTTTTATAATACATGTATACGGCTAATAATTGAACTCTGCCTAGCTGAAAAATAATGCTGTAATTCACTGATTTGACATCAAGAATAGCCTATAATTCACTGGAGTGATGTCACACACTTGAGTTATAGCATGCTATATCACAGAGGAAAGAGAAAGTGGTGATGAAGGAGGTAGTGTACAATACACTCAGATGCATTGCACTATAAAGAAAAGAAGGAGATCATTGTAAATCAACCGGCAGGACAATTCTGTAAGTACCAACTGGCATTCAAAACATTCGGGTGTAAAACAAACTAATGTTCTGCATTGTGCACAGCACAATCCAAAGGATGGAATTGCTTATACTTGCTCTTTGATACAATAAACAAGATAAAACAAAAATAATTGTTCCTGCAAAGTGAAATGCAAATAATCCAGTGAGATCAGCAACAAATATAGTGTGAAGTCAATCAGGGACATCTAGAAATTGTAGGATAAAACATGCAGTTAGCTACAGTCTCATATATTGTGAATTTATTTTATTTTATTTAATAGAATAATTATTCTCCAAGGTGTGTTTCATATATAAAATAGAGAGGGAGATTTAAAAACTCGGGGGTAACCGAATGTTGTACTTTTTTTTTTTAGCAGCTCAATAGACAAAGAATGGAGCGGTGGCATGCATGCACAACTTGCTGTTCCATTCATAACAAACCAAACAATTGGGGAACTGTTTTGGAAATCACTGTGGGTCCCAGGAGCCAGACCCTTCAGGATCTCACACTTAATATATTACCTCAGAATACCCCTTTAAGGTTTGAGATGAAGGTGACGGAGGTTGGGGGGACAGGGGGGGGGGGCGGATGTAATGGCATGCAGGTGTATTCTGAAGAGCACATAAAAATCTTAGGCTCTCCCAAGGTTTTAGTCTTGTGAAATCAATAAAAGTTTGAGGAAATGCCACCCCACACCATTACTGACCCACCACCAAACCGGTCATGCTGGAGGATGTTGCAGGCAGCAGAACGTTCTCCACGGCATCTCCAGACTCTGTCACGTCTGTCACATGTGCTCAGTGTGAACCTGCTTTCATCTGTAAAGAGCACAGGGCACCAGTGGCAAATCTTGGTGTTCTCTTGCAAATGCCAAACGTCCTGCACAGTGTTTAGCTGTAAGCACAACCTTCACCTGTGGATGTTGGACCCACATACCACCCTCATGGAGTCTGTTCTGACCATTTGAGTGGACACATGTACATTTGTGGCCTGCTGGAGGTAATTTTGCAGGGCTCTAGCAGTGCTCCTCCTGCTCATCCTTAACCCCTTAAGGACCGGGGGTTTTTCCGTTTTTGCATTTTCGTTTTTTGCTCCTTGCCTTTAAAAAATCATAACTCTTTCAATTTTGCACCTAAAAATCCATATGATGGCTTATTTTTTGCACCACCAATTCTACTTTGTAATGACGTCAGTCATTGTGCCCAAAAATCTACGGTGAAACGGGAAAAAAAATCATTGTGAGACAAAATTGAAAAAAAAAACGCCATTTTGTAACTTTTGGGGGCTTCCGTTTCTACGTAGTACATTTTTCGGTAAAAATGACACCTCATATGTATTCTGTAGGTCCATACGATTAAAATGATACCCTACTTATACAGGTTTGAATTTGTCGCACTTCTGGAAAAAATCATAACTTCATGCAGAAAAATGTATACGTTTAAAATTGTCATCTTCTGACCCCTATAACTTTTTTATTTTTCCGTGTATGGGGCGGTATGAGGGCTCATTTTTTGCGCCGTGATCTGAAGTTTTTAACGGTATCATTTTTGCATTGATAGGACTTATTGATCGCTTTTTATTCATTTTTTCATGATATAGAAAGTGACCAAAAATGCACTATTTTGGACTTTGGAATTTTTTTGCGCGCACGCCATTGACCGTGCGGTTTAATTAATGATATATTTTTATAATTCGGACATTTCCGCACGCGGCGATACCATTTATGTTTATTTTTATTTTTATTTACACTGTGTTTTTTCTTTTATGGGAAAAGGGGGGTGATTCAAACTTTTAATAGGGAAGGGGTTAAATGATGTTTATTCACTTTTTTTTTGCACTTTTTTTTTGCAGTGTTATAGGTCCCATAGGGACCTATAACACTGCACACACTGATCTTTTACATTGATCACTGGTTTCTCATAAGAAACCAGTGATCGATGATTCTGCCGCATGACTGCTCATGCCTGGATCTCAGGCACTGAGCAGTCATTCGGCGATCGGACAGCGAGGAGGCAGGTAGGGGCCCTCCCGCTGTCCTGTCAGCTGTTCGGGATGCCGCGATTTCACCGCGGCTATCCCGAACAGCCCACTGAGCTAGCCGGCATGCTTTCGGTTTCACTTTAGACGCGGCGTTCAACTTTGAACGCCGCGTCTAAAGGGTTAATAGCGCGCGGCACAGCGATCAATGCCGCGCGCTATTAGCCACGGGTCCCGGCCGTTGTTAGAGGCCGGGCCCGAACCGCTATGACGCGGGGCCACGCCGTGGCCCCGCGTTATAGATCGGGAGTGGACACATGACGTTCCAGTACGTCATGTGTCCTTAAGGGGTTAAACAAAGGCAGAGGTAGCAGTCCTGTTGCTGGGTTGTTGCCCTCCTACGGCCTCCTCCACATCTCCTGATGTACTGGCCTGTCTCCCGGTAGCACCTCCATGCTCTAGACACTGCGCAGAGAGACAGCAAACCTTCTTGCCACAGCTCGCATTGATGTGCCATCCTGAATGAGCTGCACTACCTGAGCTCCTTGTGTGGGTTGTAGACTCTGTCTCATGCTACCACTAGAGGGAAAACACTGCCAGCATTCAAAAGTGACCAAAACATCAGCCAGGAAGCATAGGAACTAAGAAATGGTCTGTGGTCACCACCTGCAGAACTACTCCTTTATTGGGGATGTCTTGCTAATTGCCTATAATTTCCACCTGTTGTCTGTTCCATTTGCACAACAGCATGTGAAATTGATTGTCAATCAGTGTTGCTTCCTGAGTGGACAGTGTGATTTCACAGAAGTGTGATTGACTTGGAGTTACATTGTTTTGTTTAAGAGTTCCCTTTATTTTTTTGAGCAGTGTATATATATATATATATATATATATATATATATATATATATATATATTTGATCATAAACTATTTCTGATACTGCAGCTAAGACTGAAGGACCTGAATGGCTCTGGTCTGTGCTATCAGTCAAGAGTAATGCTGTTTCTGGGGGGGGGGGGGGGGGGGGTTGGGGATGGCAAACCTCTTTAATAAACTCATACAACTTCTTTAGTATGACATTTACATTACCAAGCTAAACTAATGTGCATGCCCTGAGCAGCACAAAACTATAGAATCAGGTTTTTTATAAAAATCCATTTACCATTTTTCTGATTTCCAAACATTAAATAAATCATGGCGAATGGCAAAATAGAAAATATAAATCTGTTGATTTTTATATTTGGAAATATTATGTTAGCCCTTTTCCCTTTCCACAAGCACATAACTAATGTGGCCATATCCACTTTTTAATATTTAATATTCCATTTACAGGACTTCGCGTGAACTAATGCAACACTGAATAATACATATTTTATAGCCACGCTGAATTATATGGGATGTCGGGTGGCATTGCACATGGCTCATTATTTGTTTGAGCAGGCAGTGCCCTGTAGTTTATTGGAATACATGTGTTAGTATGTGTGTCAAGGGAAGAGTATCAATGAAATAGTAAAGGACATAAATAAATAAAAACGAATCCTAGAACTTTCTATCCAAAGCTCAAGTAATGATTAAAAGGTAAGACATCCCAGGGAAAAGGCGAATGAAGCTTACATGTCCTTGGTCTGTAGGGTATTAGGCATCGATTTTAGTAAAAGCAAGTTGGCATTTTTATTTGAATAACGGTTCAAGGTTTTCATAATATTGGGAAAAACCATTCTTTTTTTTTTTCTTCTTCTTTACACAAATGGCACCACAATAGTCCAAGGGCTGTGTGTCATATTATAGCTAGGCTCCATTTACATGAATGTGGTTAAAGGGGTACTCCACTGCCCCAGCGTTTAGAACATTTAGTTCCAAAAGCTGGGTGTGGGCTGCGGGGTTGTGACAACATGGCCACGCCCCCTTGTGATATCAAATCATGCCCACTCAATGCAAGACTTACATTGAGGGGGCGTGACCATGAAGTAACGACCCCGCAGCCCACACCCAGCTTTCGGAACTAAATGTTCTAAACGCTGGGGCAGTGGAGTACTCCTTTACCCACATTCATGTAAATGGAGCCTAGCTATAATATGACACACAGCCCTTGGACTATTCAGAACATTTATTTCCAAAAGCTGGGTGCGGGCTGCGGGGTTGTGACATCACGGCCATGCCCCCTTGTGATATCAAGTCACTCCCCCTCAATGCAAGTCTATGGGTGTGGGCGTACACCCCCTCCCATAGACTTACATTGAGGGAATGTGGCCATGATGTCACGACCCCGCAGCCCACACCCAGCTTTCGGAACTAAATGTTCTGAATGCTGGGGCAGTTGAGTACTCCTTTAAGCTACAGTACCAGATACAGTCCAAGGACAAGTATTATGCTGTGTTTTTTATTCCTAATCTCATACTAAAATAGAAGAAATCCCTAAATCCACAATCCAAAGGGAGTTATCAATAAAATATCTTCCTAAAAATGTTTACAAAAATATCTTCCTAAAAATGTTTTGGCCATGTTAAATATACCACAATGTATGAAAACCTGGTAGACATACAGTCTTTTCATAATGTACAAGTAAGTTTTATAATACCAGCATGTTTTTCACCTGAGCAGTTTATGAGCCTATTGGAGTATTTTCTATGCTAATTTCCATATGTGTCTTATGATAGTGTTCCTCAATTGTCATGTTTCCATAGCCAGAACAGGCTTTACCCTAAACAGATCAGCAGGAAGTCTTCAGGATGGTGAAAATTAAATAGAAGTAGAAAGCACCTCTTGATGCGTGCTGGTGCCTGTCACCTGAGAGATTAGACCAAATAAACCCCAAGATTGTGCAGCAATAAAAAAAAATCCTGTGGTGTTGTGTGCATGGTCTTCAGTCAGCCAAGCAGCTTTATGTGTTTATTCCAATATGCAACATTTCGACTTACGTAACACAGCTGTTTAAACTAAACACCAAGCTAGTGCACTTCATAGAGTTAACACATTGCATATTGAAATAAATGTATAAAGCTGCTTGGCTGACTGGAGTCTATCTTCAAAATGGCGTCATTAAAGGGGTACTCCACTGGTCGGCGTGGAAACAAATGTTCTGAATGCTGTATTTGTGCTGCGGGGTCGGCCATGCCCCCTTGTGATGTCACGGCCATGCCCTTCAATGCAAGTCTATGGGAGGGGGCATGATGGATGTCACGCCCCCTTGCATAGACTTGCATTGAGGGAGTTTGACCGTGACATCACAAGGGGCCAAAATAACATTCAGGATATTTAGTTTCACGCTGGCCAGTGGAGTATCCCTTTAAGGCAAGCAAAACGTTTGGTGCATATAGACCATCTCTGAAGTTAATCCTTTTGTTTTGAAAAGACCAAAGTATAACTAAGCTATATGACCAAAATGTAACCAAAATTTCCATATTGTCATAGTCAACACAGGCTTCAGTTTGTACAGTATAGCAGAAAATCATTAAGATTCAGTGATCCCTCAACTTACAATGGCCTCAACATACAGTATTTTCAAAATACAATGGTCTTTTCTGGACCATTGTAACTTCAAACCAGAGTCAACAAACAATGCTACAGACAGTCCAGATCTGTGAAACGTGTCAATGGCTTGAAGAACCGTCCAGTCAGAATGGGCATTCACTCGTAAAAAAACTGTATTACTGAAGCGTATGCACTGAATTTTTGTCTGGTAGCGCCCCTTACAGTACAGGGAGGTATTACATGTTATGTACTACTCTTAACCTATGCCACATTTAGCTGCTCCTTTTGACATCAAATAAGGACAGCTCCATTTAACTTTTTTAGGACATTACGTGTAATGTACAGGACCCTGAAGAAGCCCCTGTCCTCTATATAGACAGTGATTTACAGCTTCCAGCAGCTCTTTCTTAATTTTATATGCAAGTATTTGCTTTATTTATATTAGTTATCTACTTATTTTTGTTTAATCCTCCCTTTTTCCTATTTTTGGATGACATTTTGGGGCTTTTAAACCAATTATTAGGTTTTAATAGAGTTATGGTCTCAACATACAATGGTTTTAACATACAATGGCCGTCCTGGAACCAATTAATATTTTTACTTGAGGGACCACTGTATTGTTATTCAGGCAAGCAAAACTTTGGGTGTGTGTTGACCATCTCCAAAAGGTGAATGGGGTTATCCTACAATTAAAAGGTATCCGCTATCTATAGGATAAAAGATAACCTTGATCAGTGGGGGTCTGACTATGTAGACCTCTAATCATCACGTGAATGGAGGTGAACAAATACACCAAGCATGCACAGCCAGCACTCTACTCATTCCACCTTTGTGTCAATAACCAAAATAAACCCTTTTTTAGGCTGGTGTGCATAGCAAATGTAAATATGTCTTAGGCAGAGGCCTCTGGGACCTCAAATATTGTAAGTTAATAAAAGTAGGATTTGTATAGTACTTTTGGTTGCTTTTACACATAGGTTGACTATTTAACAAAGCACAACTTTTTTCATCCCAAAATGTACCCAAAATGTTATCACGGAATCGTGGATCCCTTTTTCACATTTTCTGTTGTCAGTGAGATTGATAAAGAAATCTAAACTTTTTCGCAAACAGATGTACAGTGACTCCCCGACCTATGATGGCCCGACATAAAATAATTTCAACATATGATGGCCTCTCAGTGCTTTTGTATGTCGGGGCCATCGCATAAACGGCTATCCGGCAGCGCAGACTGCTTCAACAGCTTCCAGATAGCCGTTTACGGTGCCCCATGTGGTCCGCTGACGATCACTTACCTGTCCTCGGGGCTCTGGTGCATCCTCTTCGGGATCCCCTACATCGTCGGCGCTCTCCATCGTCGTCATCACGTCTCTGCACACGGCGTCCCGTCATCCAATAGGAGCGGCGTACGTAGCGGCGTGTGTAGCGACGTGATGGCGGAGATGGAGAGCGGCGATGGAGAGCGAGGATGCCGGGGAAGCAGAGGCCTTGCCAGAGCCTCAGGGACACGGTGACAGCGATGGAAGGCGACATCCGAGGCAGCGGTGACGAGCGGTGATGGTCCGGAGCGGCGGGGACAGGTGAGTACAACTTCCTATACCAGTGGTCTTCAACCTGCGGACCTCCAGATGTTGCAAAACTACAACTCCCAGCATGCCCGGACAGCCAACTTTACATAGCACGGATCCCTCAACATACGATGGTTTTAACAAACGATGGTCCGTTTGGAACGGATTACCATCGTATGTTGAGGGACCACTGTACAGTACTTTACTGGAATAGTTATACTAAAATCAAAAACAAATCCATGAATCTCATTATATTGTATGTGGCCACTATGACCCTTGACACCATTGATCTGCAGACATCCTTGGACGTGCTTGTGCCTTTCTTCTTGAATCATTCAAGAGGAGATGTTCAGCCAACCAGTTCACGTTCAGCCTCCTACAACTCTTGCTTGCTTCTATGTCTTGGCACGTAAATTTGCCCTGTACTTAGTTACTATGATATGAGCCTAGATATCATCTAAACATATTGTACAAAGCATGTTTCAAAGTGTCTCCTTCAATAAATGTGAATACCCAAAGAAATTCCCAGTAGGTTTAATGTTGCATATATGCCAGAGAAATGTAGAGATGCATGATCTAGCTCAAAGAATCCTTAAGGCTACATAAGATTCATGCCAAAGTCAAGTGCAGGAGATATTATTACACAAGGTATGAAACACAGGCCGAGTGACTTAGCTTTGCATGTTCCTTATGTCATTTGATTCACGCACAGTGTCAGGTACATGTTTTAACCCCTTGAGGGTGCAGCTTGTTTGAGCATTAGTGTAAAAGATAGGAAATTTACTGACCCACACTTTCCCACTGACATAAAATGTTCTATGCATATGGATCATGGTTTGCACAGTAAAACACTTTTTATCAATATTGCACTGTTTATTGTTTTATTGCATTGTTTAGCATTTTTACACAACATGGAGCACGCTTAGGATATCTAGTAGGAGCTGGGGAGATACTGGCCCTCATTTACTATTCTAAACCTGACTCTTATTGTCAGGTTTTCTTGTCGCATCTTTATCTGCGACATGTTGCAGACATCGTGCGCCAGTCTGCAACATGATGCTACATTTTTTCCCGAGGGACCCGATTTGGATTCTCCCAATCCCCGAAAAAGGGGCGTAACCCGACATTTCTGAGCTTTCCCACGTATTTATAAAGCTTTCCAACCCCAATTTGTTGAATTGTTGTGGATTTTTTCCCTACAACTCAGAGGAGTTGGAAACCAAGCCAAAAAAACGCACGTGTGACAAACAGGATGCAACATAATAATAAATACCAGGGGAAAAAAAGCAGTCGGGTAAGAAAGCAACATAGACTTACAACCCGATTTTCTAAGTAAATGAGGGCCACTGTATCACTGATGTTGACACACCAGAAATGGCATTCCTGGATGTCATCTTAAAGAGAACAGAGGTGTGGGGAAAGTGAAACCAGGTTCATAATACAGTGACCCCCCGACCTACGATGGCCCCGACATACGATCATTTCAACATACGATGGCCTCTCAGAGGCCATCGCATGTTGAAGGTAGCTTCAACATACGATGCTTTTGTATGTCGGGGCCATCGCATAAATGACTATCCGGCAGCGCATACTGCTTCAGCTGCCACTGGATTGCCATTTACGGTGCCCCGTGTGGTCCGCTGACGATCACTTACCTGTCCACGGGGTTTCGGCGCGTTCTTTTTGGGATCCTCTGCATCGTCCGTGCTCTCCATTGTCGTCATCACGTCACTGCGCACGCCATCTCGTCATCCAATAGAAGTGATGGCGGCGATGGAGAGCGAGGATGCCGGGGAAGTAGAAGCCTTGCCGGAGCGTCGGGGACACCACGTGGACGCGGCGACAGCGATGGAAGGCGACATCCAGGGCAGCGGTGATGAGCGGTGACGGTCCGGAGCGGCGGGGACAGGTGAGTGCAACTTCCAATACCAGTGGTCTTCAACCTGCGGAGCTCCAGGTGTTGAAAAACTATAACTCCCAGCATGCCCGGATAGCCGTTGGCTGTTCAGGCATGCTGGGTGTTGTAGTTTTGCAACATCTGGAGGTCCGCAGGTTGTAGACCACTGTCCTATACTTTACATTGCACGGATCCCTCAACATACGATGGTTTCAACAAACGATGGTCCATTTGAAACGGATTACCATCGTATGTTGGGGGACCACTGTATAAGCTTGTGTGTGTACAGTATGTACATCTGATAAATCAGAACTCGGGGGTCTGCAGTCAACTATGCTTAATTTCTGAGTACCAAGTAAGACACATTTCTTTTTTTTCTAACAAATCTGTTTTTATTGTTATAAACAAAATTACAAACAGTAACAAAAGAACAGGATCCAAGTGCTGTAACCATTTACAAGGAAATGCAGTTTCGTACCAAAGATCAAACTGGAATCAAAGACAAGATACAACCAGCAGTAGTAATATAAAGTGTAAGAGGAGGCATGCTTTGCACTAACATTGAACATAGCAAATTAAAATAAGCAGTATATATAAATCAAGATTAGGTTGTGGGACCTGTTACTTATCTCAAGAGTGTCTATTCAGATATGGGCATGAGAGTAACATTTTACAGGCCTCGTATTAGGCAAGGCGGGGGGAGGAGGGGGAGGCGGCCAGGCAATATCACATTGTTGGGGGAGGGGAGAGGGGGTTGGAGGGATAGAGGGGAATTGGGTTAAAGAGAAATTCCATAAATCAGAGGGAAATATTCAAAACCAGTTAGAGCGGGGATGTGACAATGTGTTAGGTTGTGTGAAGGTGCTTATAGGAGAGCTAGGGGCCCCATAAGGTTCCAAATCTATCATGAGTAAGGGATTGCCAACTAGTTAGCTACTCCATCCTGCATATCTGGTTCAGTTTCTCTAGCCACTGTGCCCTAGTAGGAGGTAGTGTTGCTTGCGAATATTCTCAATGCGAATTTTATTCGCGAATATCGCATATTCGCGAATTTGCGAATATTTGCGAATATAGCACTATATATTCGTAATTACGAATATTTCTTTTTTTTTTTTCAAGGTACACATCACAGTGATCACCCCTCTCTGCTTCCAGCTTGTGTGGTGTAAAGAAGGCTCCAATACTACTGTGTGAGACTGGTGTGCGAATTTTCGCATATGCAAACATTTACATATGCTAATTTTCGCATATGCGAATGTTCGCTTATGCGAGTTTTTGTATATGTTAGTTTTCGCATACGCGAATTTTCACATATGCGAAAATAAAACGAGAATATGCGAATATTCGCAAATATATGACGAATATTCGTCCATATATTCGCGAATATTCGCGAATTCGAATATGGCCTATGCCGCTCAACACTAGTAGGAGGTACCGCCTGTCGCCATAGCTGGGGAATAAGGGCCTTTGCCGCCGCCAACATATGGGTAGGAAGGGATTTGGTTGAAGGTTTAAACGAGGGTGAGGGTAAAGCCAGAGCAATGAGTGCCATGGAAAGTGAGATGGAACAATTACAAACTATATTGATGGTGTCTTCAACATCCTTCCTTAAGGACTGAAGGACAGGACATTTCCACCAAAATATGAGTCAGGGTATCCACTTCTCCCCTGCACCTCCAGCAAGACTTGGAGGAAACAGTGGAAACAGTGCAGTTTACTCCTAGGGGTTACAGTTGGTGTAAAAAATGTGATGTTCTGCAAGTTAAAGGGGAATTCTTGTAAAAAAAGACTTTTCATATCAGCTGGCTCCAGAAAGTTGAACAGATATATAAATTACTTATGTTAACCAAAATCTTAATCCTTCCAGTACTTATCAGCTGCTGAAGTTGAGTTGTTCTTTTCTGTCTGACAACAGTGCTCTCTGCTGACACCTCTGTCTGTCCAAGAACTGTCAAGAGCATGAGAGGTTTGCAATGGGGACTTGATCCTACTCGGGACAGTTCCTGAGACCCATGCCTGGTTGTTTTCTATATGGCAGTGAATGAGTAACTGAGGAGGTGCGAAAACACATGAACACATGGTAAGTGACTCGTGCCCATTAACTCATTCACTGCTTCGGACCACCAAGGATGTTACAATTTACCCTTGGCACACTTACTTTAAATTGATTCTGTCAAGAAGGAGCTCAATTTGCTTTATCTACCTACAAACCCAATATGCTTATTCCTACCCCTAATAAGAGGGATTGATAAATGTGAAATTTGAGGTGCCTGACCATAATCTGTCGGCAAGCGGAAAGGGTTGCTTGCTGCAGTTCATTTGCTGATATTTGCTTATGTCAATGATTATGGGTCTGAAATGATCTGTTACCGATGCAGCAGCATTTGGAAGACCCCTTTTAAAACCCTGTGCTCGCCTCTGTTTAGGTATTGTGTTGTTGCCTATGGAACAGTCTAATTATTCCTTATTTTGCAGTCAAACACATGTTAATTTAAAATTGCATTTTTTGGTTCAGTACTCCAGCCTGTACCAGTATTAGCCTGAAGATCTCAACAGCATTCTGTTTATTCACATCTAGTTTGCCTGACTGACTCCCCACAGCTAAAATTCACTAAGTGAACTTGACAGATTCCAGGCTGACTCCATATGGCAGGGATTGGGCTGCAGTGTCTGAATCTGCCGGGGACTCGGAAACCGCTCTCACCTTATTAAGATGGCAGCAGTTACATGCATCAGACTCATAGGAGCTTGTTTTCACCTTTTTATTTATTTTTTTGTTTGCTCTTGAGACTTGGTTTCCGATTTCAGTTTTTGAAATTAGCTTTAACTTGACTTGAAGGAAATGGCATTTTTCTTTACTGTAACTAAAATATTTAAAATGACAGGTTACAGCCACACGCAGAGTAAGGCGGCTGTTTTTACAAGTTGCCTTTAGTGATCTTTAGAAAGTGACTCAAAATAATGTTATTCCCTTGAATTTAGCAACAATACTGTAAAATAAGGAGCTGATGTATCCTAGGGCTGCTAACACAAGTTCTTTTTGATGCTTTACAATATATTAACACTTTGGAATTCAAACATAATAGATAATATACTGTATATAGTATTTCAAACATATTTCCACAATTTCACAAACGTTACCTTATATTAAATTATCAATTACAATAGGCAACTCTTTGGCATTGATTTTCCTTTTTTTTTTTTTTGCTACAATCCCCTCACTTTTTTCTCATTCCAATACTTTTTTTTCCATTGCAATACTTGACATATGTAGTTTTTATATCCATTGTTATGTTATAGGATGTAATTTTCAGAGATGTAACAATGTGCTCTCACTGTGAGTCCTCAAAGCTACATAGACGTCTTGTTGACCAGCACCGGTCATGTAGACCTCTTGAAGATCTAGCTTCTCTATCTATAGTTCTTCTTGGCATCTGCCAAGTTTTGGCTAAATTATGATATAACATAACTGAAAAGAATGGAAGAAAAGAAACTAAAATGTCCTTGGAGTTTCCTTTCATACAAACTTTTGGATTCATAACAGTTCTGTTCAACCTCACAATTGTAGATAACCATTATATTGCTATTTAACTATAGGGGTCTCTGGGACTATACAATAACTATATATATATATATATATATATATATATATATATATATATATATATATACAGTGGTCCCTCAAAATACGATGGTAATCCGTTCCAATGAAACCATTGCATGTTGAGGGATCCGTGCAATGTAAAGTATAGGACAGTGGTCGACCACTTTTAGAGGAAGTTGTACTCACCTGTCCCCGCCGCTCCGGACCGTCACCACTGCCCTGGATGTCGCCTTCCATCGCTGTCGCCGTGTCCTCGAGGTGTCCCCGACGCTCCGGCAAGGCCTCTGCTTCCCCGGCATCCGCGCTCTTTGTCACCGCCATCACGTCGCTACGCATGCCGCTCCTATTGGATGACGGGACGGTGTGCGCAGCAATGTGATGACGACGATGGAGAGCGCCGATGATGCAGAGGATCCCAAAGAGGACGCGCGGGAGCCCGAGGACAGGTAAGTGATCGTCAGCGGACCACACGGTGCACCGTAAACGGCTATCCGGCGGCAGTTGAAGCAGTCAGCGCTGCCGGATAGCCGTTTATGCAATGGCCCCGACATACAAAAGCATCGTATGTTGATGCTGCCTTCATCATGCAATGGCCTCTGAGAGGCCATTGCATGTTCAAATTATCGTATGTCGGGGCCATCATAGGTCGAGGGGTCACTGTATATGTCTTTTTTTTCATACAAAAGTTTCATTTTTTCAGATACCTTTTTGATTCTCCCAGGAAACTATGTGGCAGATTCCTCCAGTAGAAGCGCTGACTATAGAGTAGGATACCTCTGTAATCAGGTGCAGTACAGAGGCACCATGTGGTGGCCACTCTGTAATATAGAGAAATAGAGACTGAATGCCCCTCCCTACAGTTTTCATGCACTGTGCAGGAAGTTCTGCCACGTGCAGGACACCTTTTAATATGTGACCAATAGGCACCTTGCCATTCCTACTGCAAATAATTGTGTTGTAGTAAATAGAATTTAAATAAAGAAAAATTGTGCTGAAAATAGGTGTCAAGTATTGTACAGTATGTAATGATCTCTCATAATAAGCATATTAGGATCACTGGTGCAGCACTGTGGCATGTATGAATCTCTAGGAATGCATTCAACATACTGCAATATGTCACAAAGCAAACTCTATATCCCCTTCTGCAAACATTCAATAAATTAACAAACCACTAAATGCTTTTAAACAAATAAAGTATTTAAAAGGATGAAAATAAAGAAATGAAATGTAATTAAATCAATAAAAGGTTTCAATACATTCTCCACAACTTCTGTTGTGCTAATTTACTTTGTAAAATACTGTAACAGGGTTGAAACCTTCTGTCTTTATTACCTCACTTTTCCTTTGCCAGTCCAGCCAAGTACTTTATGGTGCTTAGCGCTTTATCTGCTGGATTAAATTCATGTTCACTAGATTTATACAGATTATCCCTTCAATCTAATTTATGTAAAGGATAAAGGGATCAGAAAAAGACTCTGTTGGTCAACTGTTGCTCTATAATGCTATCATGATATTGTAGGGAATCAAATACGTTTAGCACTAAAGTGTTGTTCCATATTGACTCATAGGAGTTACTGATCATAATGGTGGTACTTTTATATATGGAAATTTGCAGACAATACATAGAACGGTTCATTTTAAGATTTTTTCCATAAAAAGATCATTTACTGAAAATAAAATGTCATACATTTGTCGCTGAAGCAAAAAAAAAAAAAACTCTCATATCTTTAGTTACCCATAATAAAACAGTGCCCACATAGTAGTAGCATCCCACACAATGATAATATTCTGCAATGGCATGATCACAATAATAGTTCCCCTATTGTGCTTCCATACAGTAACAGTGCTACTTAGTCACTTTAGACAGTAACATTACCACTACTGCGTCTCCCTACTGTAAAAGTACCCATTAAAGGGGTTGTGCGCTGCCCTGCCTTTTGGAGCTCCGCTCGCAGCGTCCGGAAGTTCAATACTCCGAACACTGTGTGCGGGCTTCCTCGTGACGTCACGCCCGGCCCCTCGTGACGTCACGCCCGCCCCCTCAACGAAAGTCTATGGGAAGTGGGCGTGACCGTTGTCACGCCCCCTTCCCATAGACTTTCGTTGAGGGGGCGGGCGTGACGTCACGAGGGCACTTTAATGGACATTGTATTGAGATACAGTAAAAGTGCCACTCAACATCTTTAGACAGTAGCATTGTACCTTCTGTGCCTCCATACTATAAAAGTGCCCCTTAAGGGGAACCTTTCATCAAAAAAAAAAAATTTGATGTAATGTAGATTATTGTATGCAGAATAACTTTCCAATAGCATGTTATTAAAAAAAAAATATGCTTCTTTCTATTTAATTTTCCACTTTGAAAAAATGACCACTAGGGGTCTCCTGGCCGCAAGCCATTTTTTTATAGATTTCAGACTCATGCTGGAGTCCTAAATCTCAGACTGCAGCCGGGACACAGAGAAACTTAGAACTGCTCCCTGCCAGGGAGCTGTGCTAAGCTTGTCTGTGCCCCGACTGCAGTCTTAGATTTAGAACTCCAGCATGAGTCTGAAATCTATTAAAAAAAAGGCTTTCTGCCACAGACTGATAGGGAGACCGCATTATTGCCTTTATACACAGTAAGTGTCCCCCATACACATAATTAACCCCCCTTCCAAAAAAATAAATAAAAAAAATACTCACCTGATCCCATTTCCCAGTATTTCATGTGGCCAAAGACAATGGTCCTGATTTACTAAGAGTGGAGTGTAGGTTTCTTTGTGGATTTTAATTCCCTACAATTTTTTTTCCACGGCATTTACTAAAGTTTCCCTACACATTGCACTTTCCCTACATTTTGCTTTGCTTTTTTCACACATACTCTGAACTGTAGGGTTTTCCTCAGCTCAAATCCACTACATTTTCTGTGGAAACCTAATTCTGTTTATGGATACATTTCTAGATGGTATTTTACATGTAAGCAACTATAAGATTCCATGAATTATGTAACAGTGATGTCACCGGTCACATTGCCTAGTTACATATAAATCTTACATAAATAGCATTAAAGCTAAATGTCCACTAAGGTCTCCAAGGCTTATATAAGAATAGCAGCATGCTATAGAGTGCTTTATTATTCCCACCATCGGCACTATCATAGATTGTTCTGTAGTACATACCAGATACCTTCATCCCACTATTCATTTTTTTTCATGAATCACTTTTTGTTTCCTATTTAGCTAGATAGGGAGTTAATAATTTATCATTGCTACATTATGATGTCATCGGTGTATAAAGACCAAAATATTATCAATGAATTGGGAGCGTGAAAGAAAAGCTGACCCCAGAATTATGCTTTTGGCTGGAAATACTATAAATAAAGCATGAATTCTATGTTTATTCACTTGATATGATTTCAGAGAGCGATAAGGTAATTTACAGTCTGGCTTTATGATGATGCTCCTGGTGTTTCATCTACAGTGCAGGAATGTAAGATATTCAGAGACTAAGGCTTTTATGAAGAAATACAGTTACAGTGACATCTTCAGGTTTCTGCGGAGTATTAAGTTAAGGTGAAGGAGCAACAGAGCAACACTGGGAGCTTATGAACATGTCTTGGGTCAAATGAATGTAATCTTTAGGCATGTTAATACACTATGGAAAAAACAAATAGAATAATAGTGTTATTCCTATGGGCTAAAGAAAAAATAAGTATAGACTATTGACCAACGAACAAATAGACAAGCACACATAAGAAAATGACTTGTCCAAAGGTAAATGTCTGTCTTGTTCACTCTCTCTCTCTCTCTCTCTCTCTCTCTCTCTCTCTCTCTCCCTCTTCCCCCCTTTTTGTCTCTCTCTCTCTCTCTCTCTCTCTCTCTCTCTCTCTCTCTCTCTCTATAAATAAAAACACTTTATTTTTGTATAGTACATTTAGTGTGCTATGAAAATACATAAAGCCACTGAAAGTCACAAATGAGCCGTCACGTTAAGGAAAGATACTTAAGTTTAAAGCTGCAGTAAGATGTTTTATAAAAAATTAATTAGAAATCCTGTTAGTGGGTTTGATGGCCAGTCTTAAATGCCTTTCTAAGACCATTTCTTTTCCAGACATTCCAACCATGCATAAGGAAGTTGTGCTTTTAGAAAGTAGAAACTTCACAGTTTTTAGATTTAAGCTGTAGGATATTTTTGTTTCGCCAACCATCAATGACTTCCCTTTGGTGTCAGTAAATGCCTCACACACTTGACGGGGTTGACAAGGCCCTTTTAGCTAAAAGAAAGGTTTTAAAGATGTTTTAAATAATGGACAACCAGAGGATTTATATTTGTAACCGTGTTATAATTGGTTTATTTTTGGAGTGATGTGGAGTCGTTGCAAGATGTTTTTTTTAAAGGGAATCTGTCATCATTATCACTCACTCTAACCTGTTCAGGCTTATAGTGCGGGTGACACTGATGACAATGATACTTACTGGTCTCTGCTCTACATGGTGCTTGGAGGGGGAGGAAGGGACCGATAAGCATCATTGTCATCAGTGTCACTGAAGAACAAACCCATACAACAGGCGATACATTTGATACTTATTATAGATTTCATTTCAATGAAAAGTAGATTTTGCTGGTTTACCAATTTTTGTCCAAGTGTTGCATTCACCAAAATATATCATGTTTTGAAGTAATCTTTATATCAAACACTTTCATGGAGAATTTACAGCTATAAGAAAAATGACAGTCATCAAATCTTTCACGTTCAACCTTTTGTCCAACAATGTTCATCCAGAGAAAGCAAACACTCTGATGAGGAAGATGATAATTGTTAATGACTATTAGAAAACTCTCACGTAGACCTCAATAGGGCCTCCAGCAATCTATAGTTTCCCATTTCTATGAGGCTTGCTATGGTCTTGCATCCCAAGTAATGCATTTGTCTGAATTTTCTCACCAGTGATTTTTCGGGGGATTGTCAATTCTCTTGTGTCTTTCTTGCAAACATTGCTTAACATTTGTCCCAACGTGGGGGGTGTTTTTCAGTCATTTTACACCCTGTTTGTTGGTTTTTCTGACACTTGTTTGCCACCAACAGAAAAAAATAAGAAAAGAAAAGAAAAAGAAAGGAGGCCTAGACATATATATATGTATATATATATATATATATATATATATATATATATATATATATATATACTTTTAATAATGATGCTGAATGGAAGCCTTAATTATACCATTCCCTTTATTATATAATATTTAAGTGTAGAGATGAGTGAACTTTTTTTCAAAAAAATTTGGTTCGATCCAAATTTATTCAGGGCGAATCTATATTAAAAACTGCTATTTCTGGACTACACAGAGCCTCAATAGGGGTGTAGAACACTTTGCTTTGTTCTAACATGCATATGGAGTGGGGATGTGGCTGAAGCATGAAGAGACCGTATAGTGGCTGAATGACACAGCGTGGAGGTGTTGGCAGCATGAGAAGACCATACATTGGCTAAATAACACAGCGTGGAGGTGTTGGCAGCATGAGGAGACCATATAGTGGCTGAATGACACAGGGTGGAGGTGTTGGCAGCAAGAAGAGACCATATAGTGGCTTAATGACACAGCTTGGATGTGACTGAAGCATGAAGAGACAATCTAGTGTCTGAATGGCACAGCCTGGAGTTGTCAGCAGCATGAGTAGACACTAGGGCTTCACAATCTCTAAGATTAAAAGATGAATTTTGAAATTTAAATTGAAGATTTAGGGTAGCTAGTGCTGCCATAAACATTTTTTATTCCCAGACCAAGGCCCAGCAGCATCAGTAAACCATATATTGCCTGAATCACACAGCCTGGAGTTGGCTGAAGCATGAGGAGACCATCTAGTGTTTGAAGGGCACAGCCTGGAGTTGGCAGCAGCATGAGTAGACACTAGGGCTTCACAATCCCTAAGATTAAAAGACTAATTTTGATATTTCAATTGAAGATTAAGGGTAGCTAGTGCTACCATAAAAAAAAATGTAGGCCCATGCCCAGCATTATCAGTAAGCCAAATATTGGCTGAATGACACAGCCTGAAGTTGGCTGAAGCATCAGGAGACCATAAAGTGTCTGAATGGAACAGCCTGGAGTGGGCAGCAGCATGAGGAGACACTAGGGCTTCACAATATCTAAGACTAAAAGACAAATTTTGAAATGTAAATTGAAGATTTATGGTAGCTAGTGCTACCATAAACATTTTTTAGGCCCAGGCCCAGCAGCATCAGTAAACCATATATTGGCTCAATGACACAGTATAGTGTCTGTATGGCACAGCCTGGAGCTGGCAGAAGCATGCGTAGACCATTGCAATTTAAGATTTTGAAATAGAAATTTTGGATTTTTAACTTGAAATAGAGGATTTTGAAATAGAAATTTTAACTCCCATGTTTAAATTTCCCGGGCCCCGGCGTGTGGGTACAAAGGACCAAATCTAACAAGGAGTCACATGTCAAATGGCAGCACAATGACAGACCTGGAGGTGGCATCAGTATGAGGAGAACAGGTAGTGACTGAATGACTGCCTTGGGTTTCTGGCAGCATGGAGAGACCATATAGTGGCTGAATGGCACAGCCTGGAGGTGACTGAAACATGAGGAGACCATATAGTGGCTGAATGGTACAGCCTGGAGTTTGTGGCGGCATGAAGAGACCATATAGTGTCTGAATGGCTCAGCCTGGAGTTTGCGGCAGATGAGGAGACAATCTCTAAGAATAAAACATGAATTTTGAAATTTAAATTGAAGATATATTGGTACCTAGTGCTACCATTAACATATATAGGTAATGTCCAAGGCCCAGCAGCATCACTAAACCATGTAGTTGCTGAATGACACAGACTGGAGCTGGCTGAAACATCAGTAAACCATATATTGGATGAATCGCACAGCCTGGAGGTGGCTGAAGCATGAGGAGAACGTACAGTGGCTGAATAAAACAGCCTGGAGTTGGTTGAAGCATGAGAAGAGACCATAAAGTGGCTGAATGAGACAGCCTGGAGGTGGCAGCAGCAGCATTAGGAGTCCTGAAAGGGATCCGGTGACAGAGTGGTGTGGTGGGTGGCAATAGCAGTACCTGGTGACCAAGGTGGGTGAAAAAAAGGTTTGATGCTGAGCAATGTTTGGGGAGCAGGACCTTAAATCTGTTTGGTACTATCCATATTTATGAAGTGTTGGTGTGGCACCATGGTCAATCTACTCTCATTAATCAGGCATTGGTGGTTGGAAATCCTGGCTGATCCATGCCTGATTCATCTTCACAAAGGTCAGTCTCTCCACATTTTTCGTGGACAGACAAGTTCTCCTTAAGGTGATTATGGCCCCCGCTGCACTAAACACCCGCTCTGATGGCACAATACTGGCCGGGCAGGACAGCTTTTTGAGGGCAAACTCTGCTAGTTGTGGCCACAAATCAAGTTTAGCTGCCCAGAAGTCAAGTGGATCTCCAAGGTGTGTTGGCATGGGCATGTCAAGGTATGCCACCACCTGCTGGTTCAGGTCCTGCTCCTGGTATACCTGTTGCTGATGAGTTGCTTCACTATGTGGGTGAAGAAAGCTACTCAACAGCAACTGTAGACTCAGGCTGCTGCTGATGGAGCTGGTACTGCTGCAGCAGGTTTTACCAATACATCGGAGACACGGTTCTCCCAGGCCGCTTTATGGTGGCGAATCATATGTTGACGCAGGGCCATGGTGCCAACGTTGGGACCCTGGCCACGTTTCACCTTCTGCCGACATATCTTGAATGTGACTATGTGAACCTCCTCCGGATGCTTGATGAAAAACTGCCACACCACCGAGTAGCTGATTTTCCAACCAACAGCCCACACTTCTTGACTGCTACTGCTGCAGTCTCCAGGAACGCCTTTTCCACTACCTCCTGGGAAGGTAGGCTGCTGCGAAGCAGGTGGTCTCCTCCCGGCACGTTTGGCTCCAGAATTTCCACTTGTACCACCATGCAGACTAGCAACCATGCTACCACCTTGCTCGCTCAGCTGCTGCCTCACAGCAGCCTGCTTCTCTCTTCTCCTGATGATGATGAAGCCCATTCTGCACCCAGCTCCCAATTGCGATCGGCTTCATCATCATCAACAAGTGTCTGCACGTCACTGATATCCTCCTCAGGTTACTCAACAGTGTCTGCTTCAGGACCCTGAACCCTGGCAACAATGCCTCCCACGTCACTTTCCTCATCACTACTTGCCCGCCTAGTGGAGGAAGCGGCGGATGTCTCCTCCACTTGTTGGCTGGGCAGTAGCTGCTAACTGTCGTCTATTAGATCATCCTCATTGAATAGTGGAGCTGAACCCACAGCATAAGATACTTCTGTAGGGGAGAGAACTGCATAGGACTGAGGCAATGGGAGGACAGGGACTGCTCCCAGGCCATGCCAACTGAGGGTTGTGTCTGAGGAACCTACCAACTGTTGACTGGGGGTATCCGATGTCACTTGTGATGAAGTGGATGACCTTGTTAACCAATCGATTATGGCAGATTGGTTGCTGGTCGAGACACGACCGCTAGCTGATACCGGGAGCTCAGGCCTCTCAATGCGACTCCTGCTGCCACTCGCCCCTAGTCTGCTGCAACCTCTGCATGAAGAATTTAGGCCTGAGACTTCTCTTTCTGACATACTTAGTGTGTATATGAGAGGAGTACCATACGCTTCACTGCGCTTAAAACAGTATTTGTCTAGAACAGCAACAGGTATGTACTTTTGCCTGGACTTTCACAGTATCTAGGCCCTTGACAGATTAACAGGTACAAAATAGTACACTACTTAGAGGTAGATATGTGGTATGCACCTATGAGGGCAGAAAAATGCACTACAGTATGCTTAACCCCTTAAGGACCGAGGGTATTTCCGTTTTTGCATTTTCGTTTTTTCCTCCTTGCCTTTAAAAAATCATAACTATTTCAAATTTGCACCTAAAAATCCATATGATGGCTTACTTTTTGCGCCACCAATTCTACTTTGTAATTATGCCAGTCATTTTGCCCAAAAATCTACGGCGAAACAGAAAAAAAATCATTGTGAGACAAAATTGAAAAAAAAAACGCTGTTTTGTAAATTTTGGGGGCTTCCATTTCTACCTAGTACATTTCTCGGTAAAAATGACACCTTATCTTTATTCTGTAGATCCATACGATTAAAATGATACCCTACTTATATAGGTTTGACTTTGTCGTACTTCTGGAAAAAATCATAACTACATGCAGGAAAATTAATACGTTTAAAATTGTCATCTTCTGACCCCTATAGCTTTTTTATTTTTTGCCTATATGAGGAATCATTTTTTGCACCGTGATCTGAAGTTTTTAGCTGTACCATTTTTGCATTGATAGGACTGCATTGATATAAAAAGTGACTTTGGAATTTATTTGCGTGTGCGCCATTGACTGTGTGGTTTAATTAACAATATATTTTTATAATTCGGACATTTCTGCACGCTGCGATACCATATCATATGTTTATTTTTTATTTACACTGTGTTTTTTTTTATGGGAAAAGGGGGGTGATTCAAACTTTTAATAGGGAAGGGGTTAAATGATCTTTATTCACTTTTTTTTCCACTTTTTTTTTTTTTTTTTTTTGCAGTGTTATAGCTCCCATGGGGACCTATAACACTGCACACACTGATCTATTACATTGATCACTGGTTTCTCATAGGAAACCAGTGATCGATGATTCTGCCGCTTGACTGCCCATGCCTGGATCTCAGGCACTGAGCAGTCATTCGGCGATCAGACAGCGAGGAGGCAGGTAGGGATCCTCCAGCTGTCCAGTAAGCTGTTCGGGATGCCGCGATTTTGCCGCGGCTATCCTGAACAGCTCCCTGAGCTAACCGGCATGCTTTCACTTCCACTTTAGATGCGGCGTTCAACTTTGAACGCCGCGTCTAAAGGGTTAATAGCGTGCGGCACTGTGATCAATGCCGTGCGCTATGAGCCACGGGTCCCGGCTGTTAGAGGCTGGGCCCGACCCGCTATGACGCAGGGCCACGCCGTGACCCGCATTATAGATCGGGAGCGGACTCATGACGTACCAGTAGGTCATGGGTCCTTAAGGGGTTAATAATCGTATTGGAGTAAAACACCAGTCAGTGATTCTTTTTGGCTGTCCATTCACAGTATGTAGGCCCATGACAGATTAACAGTTACACAATGGTACACTACTAAGATGTACGTTTGTGTTATGCACTAATGAGGGCAGAAAAATGCACCACAGTACACTTAAAAAAGTATCTGAGTACAACACCAGGCGGTAAGTACTTTTGCCTGGACTTTCACAGTATCTAGGCCCTTAACAGATCAACAGGTACAAAATAGTACACTACTTACATGTACGTATGTGGTATGCACTTATGAGGGCAGAAAAATGCGGTACAGTACACTTAAAAAAAAAATGTTTTTTTGCACAACACCAGCAGAACACAACAGTGCTGCTGCACAAAAAAGCTGTGTACTAAACACAAAATGTAACTCTATCAAAGACTATTAGGAATGGACTGCTGCGTATTATACTGGCTACAGACTAGTACAACCAGCAGATGATTTGTTGTGGAACAAAGACACAGAATTGCGCCGAAAAATTATTCCTGCCTCTTCTGCTAAGGTTTATGAAGTTGAGGCAGTTTGTTGAAATGTATGAGGCAACATACAGCTATATGCCCCTCTCTGTAGAGTTTTATGGCTGCAGTAAAAATAATTTTCAGTTAAAAAAAAAAAAAACACTGCTCTCTGTCCACCAGAATGCTGATGTGACTAGGATGTGAAACGCTGCTGGAATTAGCTTTTCTGTGTAACACACACACAGCGATGTCCGTCCTATCTTTATGCAGAGTAATGAATTATATAACAAGCTGCAAAATGGCTGCCGAATATATAGGTCAGTGACATCACAGGTGTGACTGGCTGCTAATAGGCTGCATCCTGCATGTGATTCAGGGTCATCCCGCCTACTTCCCTTCCTGCCTTGTCTTCCTGCCTTCCCAGCGTTCCATGTCCCATGTACTGACATGTGGGTCTGCCATTTTAGATGCTCTGGAGCCTGGACTGCAGTAAATGGAGTTTAATGAAGCGATTCACGCAAAAGAATTGCGGCGATATTCACATTCGTTGTGAATCGAATATTTCATGAAATTCGTAACAAATTTGGGTTCGTCAGCTTTGATTCGCTCATCTCTATTTATGTGATTACTATGTCTTAATAAAGGGATTACATTTAGTAATGCACAGTAAGTGATCATGTGTTTATATTCTCTCTTTGCCTAAAAGGAGGGAAATGAGTGTTAAAGTTTAATTTCACATCAGAAAATCCCATGCCGAGTGCTCTTTAGGTGCGGAATTTTCTGTGTCACACTGCTCATAATAATTCATTTACATAATAGGGAAACTACACATGATTTTCTCAATGCAAAGCAGTCAAGTTGTTAAAGTTTATATGAAAATCCCCAAGGTCTGAAGTACCTGAAATGCAGGATAATGTCTGACTGTTAATGCATTTTGAACTATTTCTGTGTTTAATTCTGCCAACATCCTCCCTGAACCTGAGCTACTTATGTTAGAAATGGAAGTGAACAATCTACTTTCCTTTGTTAACACACCAGAACTTCTTAAAGCCAAACTCCCATTATAAAAACATTTCATAGCCTGTTTAACGTAACTAAACTAGTATATAATTCTTCTATTCTACCTGGTTTCACCATCTGTCCTTTTAAGCATATGCAGTGAGGGGGAAATATCTACCAACTTCTTATCTGTATCATTAACTGGTTAAACCACATTCATATCATGTTTTAAGGGTACATCTCAAGCATATGTCACGATACCAGCAAAAAGGTGTTGACTTTAATGGACCAAAAGTTGGGTACTATTGACTACTTTCAGACTATTTTCCTAACATATGGTTTTTGTGAGATTTAAAATCATGGAATACTATGCTGTTGAGCCCTTCAAAAAAGCCATTAGTAGACAACATTTTGTCCATTAGCTCAATGTCCATGCTGTGGGTTCGCTGCAGTATACTTTGGAATACCTGTTGCCATATCTGAATGTATACTGGAGATGGATGGAGATCTCAGTGCGCCAGGTCATGCAGCCAGGGGATAAGATGTCTGATCGCGGGGGTCCTGCCGCTGGGGACCCCCGCAATATAGCACACAACACTCAACTGTTACTGGTCCGGAAGCGCTGATGGGTCTGGCTCCTGACCACGGGGACGGAAGATCGTGACGTCACGACTCCGCCCCTGTGTGATGTCATGCCCCGCCCCTGTCACACAGGGGTGGAGTCGTGATGTCACGATCTTCCATCCCCGTGGTCGGGAGCCAGACCCTCCAGCACTTCCGGAGCAGTAACAGGAGGGTGCTATGTGCTATATTGCGGGGGTCCCCAGCGGCGGGACCCCCGTGATCAGACATCTTATCCCCTATCCTTGTATATTAGATGAGAACACAATGGGGAGGGGGGGGGGATTTATCAAATCTGTCTATTTCCCACATCAATATAGACCAAACTACAGAGGGTTAGGCTCGTCTATTGTGCGCCTAATTTATCAAAAGGCGCACGGCTCTTGATAAATTCTGTGCACGGACTTTGGGATCTACGGTTAAGACTTTATTTATACCTGCTTCAGCATGGTCTGACATTTCAGCGTATTTTCGCCTGATGCGAATTTTTGCTGAAAAGTCGCAACTGATAAATACAGCACCAATGCATTTTTCCATGTAAAATACCTAGAATGCATCATGTACTAAAAATCCCCTTACGAAAAAGTTGCACGCATTTAGACTGCGACTTTCTGTGCGACAATTTTAGATGGGAAATACCACTCTAAATCCTTTGATAAATCCCCCCAATGACCTTGTCCAGCTGTTTGATGTGTGCTCTGAAGTATCTATTGTTTCCATAGACCCTTTTAATATACTGGGACTTGTCTGTAGAAGTTATAATTAATGATTGACGTGTTTTCAGCAAACTGTTTGTATTCCCAACAATGCGGTATCCTCGAGATCCTCCACATATTGTCAGGCGATGCCTGTCATGGTTATCATTCTCCTTCCAGATCTCATTCTGCACATCTGTCTCTTCTGGAGAACTAAGAACCTGCTTACTTTGTTAAGAATTCTAATAGTAGTTTACACACATAAAGAAAGCTCTCCGTAATGAACCTGACAGAATGTATGTGATTGAAACTTGGTCTAGAGTCCCTTGTTCTGTGAAGGATTTGGCACAGCAACAGATGGAAAATCGTATGCATACTCTTGACATTGATCCCAACTCTTGGATCAATAGCTGTGCCAAGTCCTTGACTAAATAACAAGTTTGATTCTTTCTGCAGTTCTCTGTTGTTCTTTTCATGATGGATTTAGGCAAAACAAGGTTGTCTCTTCCTGCAAGGAAAATATAGGTTGTTGATTTTCCCATACAAGAATATAAGCACTTAATCTTACGACTTTAGCACTTCAAAATTAAATATATTATGTCTTATTCGCTCGCTTGAGAATGTATTCATACCCTGGGGTAGGCCTTTGATGAAGTAGACTGCAGCAGATGGCCCACATATCGGTATGTGAGGTCCACAAAATATGTGAATGAATGAAATTGGGCAACAAAATTAATTTTTATAAAAGGTGTATTAGTTCATTTATAAAAAAAAAAAATAATAATAAAATGCCATTTCATAGATAGCTGTCTGCATAAAGAATTTGGGCCAGTATGCAACAAGGTAAAACTGCTAACTATATTGGTCTATATGTATTGTGCTAATTCACAACTTGCTATGTGGACCATTCTGGATCACCACATTGGATGATATACTATATCCCCCTCTGCTCTGGTGATCCCCTCTGGCCTTTTTTTTTTTTCACTGCGCTGCAGCAATGAAATGCCCAAATGACTGATCCCTCTGAATGATGGATGATGAGTTCTTACAGGGGGAATTGGCATGTGTGGCACATTTGCCTCTACACCCCTGATGATGTAGCTGGTGCCAAAAAACATGTAGGGGAGACAAACAGTTCAAATGTTATTCATCAGTATCCCAGTCTATTTCTTAGTGCATACTGCAGATAAATGTGATGTTTTATGGTATACACCAGTAGGGACTTTTTGACATGAGGTTTTATACCCCGTGATCCCAGAGAGACTCAATCTCTCTATGAGACTTGGGGTTAAGTATAAAAGCAAATTATTTTCCAGCTCTAAAGTTCTCATTTTTTATGCCATTAAGTAGGCATACTTGTACCCTATAGGATATTTGTGAAGTATGCAGTATTTGGGCATGTTTCTGGGAGATGTTCTTTTAAAATATAACACTGATTTGTGCAATGTTTCTAATCACTGGTTGTTACAATTTTTTATATATACTTCTGTAGGAAGTTTTTGGCATATTATTAACTCTAAATGTTATTAAATACATTTTTACCTAATAGAGGGCATTTTAATAACAGTATCAGGGGAGGAGGGGGGGCAATCTGCCAATGTTACTAATAATAAAGACATTCTGTTGACACTGTTAATAATAGGGGATATCTTCCTGTATTTCTAATAATAGTGAAATAAAAAAAGCACAAACGGATGCGCTCCGTAGTGTAACACCAAAGGTGAGTTGGTAACGCTAAGTGTGAATTGTGCTTACCACATGAAGTTGTACTCCAACCAAGTACAACAATGGAGCAGGGCGTATCATCAAAGGGTCTCTGCAGCTTCGTCCCGCTGAAATAGAATCACGATAAAAACAAGCAATCTCCAGGTAGCAGAGCGGGATCAATGGAAGCGCTGAGACCAGATAAGAAGTTAAAAGGATTTATTTCCCATAATGCAACGCTTTTCACGGTCACCCGCTTTCTCAGGAAGCGGGTGACCGTGAAACGCGTTGCATTATGGGAAATAAATCCTTTTAACTTCTTATCTGGTCTCAGCGCTTCCATTGATCCCGCTCTGCTACCTGGAGATTGCTTGTTTGTATCGTGATTCTAATAATAGTGGCACACTTCTGGCACTATCAGTAATGGGGCACATCTGCTGACTCTAATAATAGTAGAAGCACAATTTTTGGCACTATAAATAATGTGAGGGGGGGGTTGCTTTGACTATTAATTGGGGCACTTACAACCTGCAAGGAGCTCTGCGGGGGAGGAGGGAAGTAGAAGGCGGGCACTCTTGGGGAGAGGAAAAATGGCTGAGAGAAGGGACTGAGATAAAGGAACAGAGAAGAACCATTAATAAAGTAAATTTGATGTACAGTGGACCCATTTTAGAGCCTCAGTAGCTTTTTATGCGCAAGCTGAACTTATATGTTTAACACTGTACTTGTTGTTGTTCTAATTGTAAATGAGAAACTTGACATATATTTTGACTTCATATCCAGTAAATAATACAGCTTTTCTGTTTAAGGTGAATAAATTATTTAGATATTGTTGTACCAGGAAGAACATTATAAGATTTCACTCATACACCAAAGCTCTGATAAAGTGTGCATTAAATATAATTATCTTGTATCAGGAGCCCAGGCATTTATGACATTTATTACAGTTTTTAACCTGGAGAAATTAATAGTTACCATTAATGCAGTATGTGGATATCCAGTAAGCTGTGTGAAAAAATAAGATGCTTTTGTGATTAATATCAAGAAAACAAAAAGGGAACCTGTCATTAGGTACCTGATCCTTTAATAAAATTAAAATAGTGGGTAGGTTAGCGTAGGTTTCCACGGTCATATCACATACTATGTGACACAATCTCATATTTTGTTGTATAGGTTGTTGTTGTTCTGTGATTGCATCACAGAAAATCTGAAAAATCAAAAGCATGGTACTGCCTTTGCCAAAAAGGGAGCATTCCCTCCATGATTGTGTAATTTGGCTGCAGGATCTGTCGGGAAATTTAAAAACAAGCCCCTGCCATATCCCTGCTGGACCCGCACAGTTACCCATTCTTTTAAATGAGCTGAATGGAGTCAGATAGGGACACCGGTCGGCTAATTTTTGAACCAAATCTTTTTAAACAACGAACTAAAAACCGTGGCAGATTACGGTTTTCAGTCCGGCAACAAAACCGGTACAGTTTAAAAATTAACTGACCGGAGTCACTATCTCACTCTGTTTGGCTCATTTAAATTAATGGGATGTGTTGCGGGTCTGACAGGGATACAGAAGCCGTATCACACAATCGTGAACTGAATGTAGCTTTACAAGTGAAATTTAATGGGCACTGTCAGATACAAAAACTTTTTATATGTTGTACATCTTGGCAAAACTTTAACGTTTTTAACATGGCTTATAAAATCATGGCGATGTCCAAGGTGAAGCACAGGCATGGACAAAGTGCAGTAAGTAAGGATGAATTAGCACTCCTCTGTGCTCTCTCCTGTCTGATAGGACATGAGAGAGCACATAGGAGTACTATCAGACAGTTGAGAGCACAGAGGAATCCTATTAGACCCAAGAGAGCTCAGAGGAGTGCTATCAGACAGGAGCAAGCACAGAGGAGTACTAGAAGACAGAAGAGAGTACAAAGGAGTACTATCAGACAGGAGCAAGCACAGAAGAGTGCTATCAGAAAGGAGAGAACACAGAAGAGTACCAGAAGACATGAGAGAGTACAAAGGAGTACTATCAGACAGGAGAGAGTACAGAGGAGTACTATCAGACAGGAGGGAGCACAGAGGAGTGCTATCAGACTGGAGAGAGCACAGAGGAGTGTTATCAGACAGGAGAGAGCACAGAGGAGTACTATTAGACAGGAGAGAGTACTGAGCAATGCTATCAGAAAGGAGAGAGTACAGAGGATTACTATCAGACAGGAGAGAGCACAGAGGAGTTCTATCAGACAGGAGAGAGCACAGAGGAGTACAGAGGAGTCCTGTCAGACAGTAGAGAGCACAGAGGAGTACTATCAGACAGGAGAGAGCACAGAGGAGTTCTATCAGGCAGGAGATAGCACAGAGGAGTGCTATCAGATAGGCGAGAGCACAGAGGAGTCCTATCAGACAGGAGAGAGCACAGAGGAGTCCTATCAGACAGGAGAGAACAGAGGAATCCTATCAGACAGGAGAGAGTACAGGGGAGTGCTATCAAACAGGAGAGAGTACAGAGGAGTACTATCAGACAGGAGAGAGCACAGAGGAGTACTATCAGACAGGAGAGCACAGAGGAGTCCTATCAGACTGGAGAGCACAGAGGAGTGCTATCCGACAGGAGAGAGCACAGAGGAGTGCTATCCGACAGGAGAGAGGACAGAGGAGTACAGAGGAGTCCTATCAGACAGGAGAGAGCAGAGAGGAGTGCTATCCGACAGGAGAGAGGACAGAGGAGTACAGAGGAGTCCTATCAGACAGGAGAGAGCAGAGAGGAGTGCTATCCGACAGGAGAGAGCACAGAGGAGTACAGAGGAGTACTATCAGACAGGAGAGAGCACAGAGGAGTACTATCAGACAGGAGTGAGCACAGAGGAGTGCCATCCAAGAGGAGAGAGTACAAAGGAGTACTATCAGACAGGAGAGAGCAAAGAGGAGTGCTATCAGACAGGAGAGAGTACAGAAGAGTACTATCAGACAGGAGAGAGCACAGAGGAGTACTATCAGACAGGAGAGAGTACAGAGGAGTACTATCAGACAGGAGAGAGCACAGAGGAGTACTATCAGACAGGAGAGAGCACAGAGGAGTTCTATCAGGCAGGAGATAGCACAGAGGAGTGCTATCAGATAGGCGAGAGCACAGAGGAGTCCTATCAGACAGGAGAGAGCACAGAGGAGTCCTATCAGACAGGAGAGCACAGAGGAATCCTATCAGACAGGAGAGAGTACAGGGGAGTGCTATCAAACAGGAGAGAGTACAGAGGAGTACTATCAGACAGGAGAGAGCACAGAGGAGTACTATCAGACAGGAGAGCACAGAGGAGTCCTATCAGACTGGAGAGCACAGAGGAGTGCTATCCGACAGGAGAGAGCACAGAGGAGTGCTATCCGACAGGAGAGAGGACAGAGGAGTACAGAGGAGTCCTATCAGACAGGAGAGAGCAGAGAGGAGTGCTATCCGACAGGAGAGAGGACAGAGGAGTACATAGGAGTCCTATCAGACAGGAGAGAGCAGAGAGGAGTGCTATCCGACAGGAGAGAGCACAGAGGAGTACAGAGGAGTACTATCAGACAGGAGAGAGCACAGAGGAGTACTATCAGACAGGAGAGAGCACAGAGGAGTGCCATCCAAGAGGAGAGAGTACAAAGGAGTACTATCAGACAGGAGAGAGCAAAGAGGAGTGCTATCAGACAGGAGAGAGTACAGAAGAGTACTATCAGACAGGAAAGAGCACAGAGGAGTACTATCAGACAGGAGAGAGTACAGAGGAGTACTATCAGACAGGAGAGAGCACAGAGGAGTACTATCAGACAGGAGAGAGTACAGAGGAGTACTATCAGACAGGAGAGAGCACAGAGGAGTACTATCAGACAGGAGAGAGCACAGATGAGTGCTATCAGACAGGAGATATTTTATTTGTATGCCGAGAGATGTCCAATTCATGTAATATGAGATAGTGGCGAACTATACATTTGTCTGTTAGTAATATGACACCAGGAAACGTTGATATGCAGTTTTATGAATCAGTTAGCAGCAAATAACATGCTCTCTGCACTATTAATACTTGTAATATAGTACCTGCCTGGAAGAACAAGGGATTTTCTGTGGAAGTTAGACACATTGGGGGGAATATTCAAAAACTTGTGTTATTATGGCTCTTTATTTTGCTCCTCAAAGAGTGTTAACTGCTCCTCATTTTCAGGAGTGTGTTTGGTCTTTTGAAAATTTGGGGCAAATGGCACAAATAGCAAATCATTTAACACCAGGTATACTTGGTATTAGCTGGGACACTTTGAGTGCCAGAAAGTGGTGCTAAACCTTTGAAAATAAGGTGCTAATAGCACAAAAATCCTAACCACGCCATAACCACACCCCTTTTTAAAAGAATTGGCCAACAGGGCACTAAATCAGGTGCTAATTATCTGAATATGTGGTGCTAATAGAGTGCGCCACATTTTAAGCAAATGTTTCGCAGCTAAAGCAAAAGAATTGGCGCTAAATTCTTTGATTATCCCCCCATTATATTCAAACGGGCTATGATACTTAGCATATAATGAATTTAATAGTGATATACAGAGTTGGTACATTTGTATGTAAGGCTACTTTCACACTGTGTGTGAGGCTCCGTTACAAATGGACATTAAGGGCTCTTTTTTTTTCACTTTAAACGCCATTAACGTTCGTTAATGTAACGGAGCCTAAAGGGAGTCGTAATGGGCACAGAGGATCCCATTCACTTGAACGTCCTTTATGACTCCCGTTATTCCGCCGGAAGATAGCGGGAGAAAAAGACTTTGCAAGGACAAACTTTTCTTCCACTATCTTCTTACGGCCTTCACACTGCCGGGCACAAAAGGCTCCATATCAAGTCATTATTTGAGTATATGCCATACAGAGAACACCTGTGATGATGCCTAATGTACTGACCATTACTATATTGCCTGTGAAATTCTGAGGAGATCCTGAAAGCATGTCCTGGTTGTCGGCATGGAGGACTGGAGTTGAGAAACATTGGCCTAGACTTTTTTTTAAATACTGTGTTACAGGATTTTCCCAGAAATACATGTTGATGTCCTCTCTTTAGGGGGGTCAATAGAGGTCTGAGTCTTACCCTGAAAGCGAAGAGTAACATAAAGGGGCACATTAATGTTATTTCAGAAGCAGCAGCTTATTTATACTTACAGATTTGCTGCGGTACAATAGTTCAGCCTTATTGTTCATAAACTATTAATGTGCATTTCCAGGAAGCCTCTTTAAACCTGGATTAAATAAATCCATAAAGACATATTTTCAAAACATGATGGGTTTTATTTTACTTATTTTATTCCTATCCTATTGTATGGTAAACTATGATAGAAAGCTATGGTTAATGGTGTGCAAATCTATGCCTATAGGCTGCATAATCACCTCTTTTGTTATCCAGCCCCGACTTCCATCTTTTATGTGTATGTAAGTGAATAATTCACCTCTGAATAGGTGATATTTCTTGGACCTCTTCCTGAATAATTGAAAAACTTCAGGTTGAACGTCAGCCACTAAAGTTTGCCTTCTTTCAGACGTCCGGGTTACAAGACCAAGTCTTCACAAAGGTTTCCTTAATGCTTCATTAGTACGGCAGTGGTGCTCCTGTACCTGCCCTGGACCTTTCCCGGGGCATCCTGACAAGTCACAGTTCAGAGTGAGAAGCCTAAATTTAATGAGTGCTATTTAACATGTTATTTTAAGTCCAAAGAATGGCAAATCTTAATAATAAATGTATGGATAATTTCTGCTCTGGGAATATCACCAGTGCTTAATGAATATTTTTCTCATGCTTTTTTCTAATTAACTCCAGTGTGTAGATTAGGGGAAGCTAGCCTTCAGTACGGAGCCTTTCATTGGTAATAGGCACTTGAGGTGATGTTTAATTAAACTGGAGTGGTGATCGGAAAGAGACCTGTGCAGACTGAAGTGCTAATCCTTTTGCCTTGCTCGGTGTCCCTGTGAGGTTGTGATTGATGAGTTGATTTCTTTTTACATCTTCATTTACATCTTTTGGTAATACTCGCAGACAGAGGTGTTATTCCTTACCATATGAGAACTCGCTATTAATGTGCTACTCTCTTGTAATGTGGATGCCACTGTTTCAACATCCTCCCTAGGCTCACTTAATGTGCGTGTCGAAAGTTGTCCATTACGGTGTGGAGAGATACTGCATATGTTGGGCGGTACAAATGCTGAGGTAATTATGCCCAGCAAGTTGATGCACAAGCCCTTTTCTAATAGGACTCGGGCTAAGAACTCGCTGAGCATTGGTACGGTTACCTCAGCTGCCTCTCTCCATTTCAAATTTTGCAGAATCTGTGAGCGAGCAAATCTAGCCTTATCAATTGTCCCTCAGGTAGTGGGTGAAGACTATCTGCAATGATATCTATCATATACTGCAAAAACAAAGAAGGTGATAACCTATTCCTCTATATTTTTATATAGCACCACCAGAAGTTTTAAAAACATGAATGACATAATAAATCAGTACTTATCAGTATAAATTGTGAATCTAGCACTGAGGTACAGTAATACACTTGCTAGAGCTTTCATGAGTTATTCTGTGTGTTTTTCTTGGTAATACTCTGCAGCAAACTCTTCTTCTTTTCTCCTGTCTATTTCCATATACTTATATGGGCAGTATGAAACTTGATCACTCAGTGAGTTGACCCATTTGGATAAATGATGAGTGTAGGAGGATGGGGGGAAGAAAGAAAATGGGATAGATCAGTGGCCAAAAAATGTCTACAAAAAATCCCATGAAAAACACCAGAAAGGATATGACATGTCACAATTACTTTTCTGTTAGTGAATAGGAATATTTTGGCTTAAAAAAGTTATCCAGCATAAAAACAATAGCTGCTTTGTTCCATAAACAGCACCACTCTTGTTCTCTGTTTGTAAGCAGTATTGCAACTCAGCTCTATTAAATTAAATGGAGACAATTTTTAAAACTACACACAACCTTCGGACAGGTGTGGTGCTGTGGGCTGCCATGTTTTTCTAATCCTGGATAACCACTCACAATTCAAAGGCTTAATGCACTTACATTGTCATATAAAGCTAAGGCAATTAAATGTAACAAAACAAAAAGCTCAGCAGTGTAAATCCATTACCTGTTCTGATGATTTATCATGCAGAGGTTACCTAGACATGACTGAATTGTAGTACAGAACCCGGGGGGCTAGGATGACCTTTTTCCTTTAGTTTGGATTTTCAGGTTGTAATATCTCTGGAGTAAGGTGTCCCTAGGACTTTAGAAACCCAGCAAGGCTATCTATTTGTATGTTTAGTATTGATAGTCAGTATCACTAACTGTAGCTGAAGTACCAAACAGCTGGATTCATAGGCTGTATATTGCTCAAAACAAACTAGGCATATGGCACTAAAATAGACTTATGGATGCACATGAATGGGGCCCCCTAGTAGGGCAATCCTAGTAAGTGGACTTTAGAGAGTAACATTGTTAGAGGGGCAATAAAATGGGATGTTCAGGCAATCAATGTTGGTAACAGAAGCAATGGCAAGCAGATGGAATCCATTGTTTATATATCCTATACAATTGCAGACTCATCACTGTTACAATGTAGTATAGCTAAGTAGAAAACTATAGATACTAGATAATTGCTTATGGATTGGTTGCATCCGGGAGGACCCATCAAGTAAATGTATTATGTAATATATGCATGTTTCTAGCATTAAGAGCTAGGAAAGGATAAGAGGTAATGATAATAATACTAATAATATCATAATGTCATTCTGTCTGTTAAAAAAAGATTGCAATGCCCATTATCTAAGAGATTGCAATATTGTCTGCATTTTAGGGAAACTTACCGTATTTTTCGCCCTATAAGACGCACTGGCATATAAGACGCACCCAATTTTAAAGGTGCAAAATCTAGAAAAAAAAGATTCTTAACCCAACAGTGATCTTCAACCTGCGGACCTCCAGATGTTGCAAAACTACAACTCCCAGCATGCCCGAACAGCCGTTGGCTGTCCGGGCATGCTGGGAGTTGTAGTTTTGCAACATCTGGAGGTCCGCAGGTTGAAGACCACTGGATAGGAGGTAATACTCATGTGTCCCCGCCGCTCCGGACCCGTCACCGCTTGTCACCGCTGCCCTGGATGTCGCTCCATCGCTGTCACCGCGTCCCCGTGGTGTCCCCGATGCTCCGGATGTCTTCTTCCCCGGGATCCACGCTCTCCGTCATCACGTCGCCGTCATCACCGTGTGCACGTGCGCGACGACGTGATGACATCGAAGGAGAGCGCCGACCATGCAGGGGATCCCGGCACGGAGCAGGCACCGAGGAGGCAGGTAAGGTCCCTCCCGGTGTCCTGTAAGCTGTTCGGGACACCGCGATTTCCCCGCGGCGGTCCCGATCAGCCCGACTGAGCAGCCGAATTAGTGCCACTTTCCCTTCAGACACGGCGGTCAGTTTTCATCGCCGCGTCTGAAGGGTTAATACAGGGCATCACCGCGATCGGTGATGTCCTGTATTAGCCGCGGGTCCCTGCCGTTGATGGCTGCAGGGACCGCCACGATAGGTGTGCGTATTCGTCGTATAAGATGCACCAACTTCTCCCCCCCCCCCCCCCCCCGGGGAAGAAAAAGTGCGTCTTATATGGCTAAATATACGGTAATCGTTTGTGTCTCTTCTCTCTTCACTTTTCTTCCACATACTTCTTCCCTTATACCACAATCAAATGCACCTAATGTATCACTACAACACATAAATATGCATAAAAACCTTATTCCAGCTAAGCCATGCCTCCAACATCTAACAACTCCAACAACTGCTTAGCAGGGCACAAATGCCCCAAAAAGGTGGAGGATGCATAACAAATAAGCCTAAAATGGCCAAGAAAAAATGGTGCAATTTACCATAAAATATAGGCACATAAGCAGTGATTATTTCTCCCAAATATATAATTTAACGTGAGCATTTGGTACAGAAAAGCAATTTTTTTTTTCCCCTGGAAAAATAGATTATCACTTGCTTATGCCATGATGGAAAATAAAGATACATTGTACAGTTCTTTGTAAACAACATGAGAAAGTAAGACATACCTGCACGGGGACTGTGCTTCAGACAGAATAATTCATTATCATGGAGAAAGACTATACTTTATTTAGTTTGAAGTTAAGACCTGTGAAGTGTCTCACAAGAATTGTTATATAATATCTTGCATCTGGAGATTTTTGATTCTGCAACAAAGTCAGGAAAGAAACAGATTCTGTAATGATGGCCTCCTATTATTATCACGTTCACAAGCAGTATTTACAAGTTACTTTGGATACAATTGCACAATATACTTCACTGTTTGTAAATCTCCTGTACACTGGTGTATTAAGGAATTGCACGTCCAGCAACTGTCCATCAGGTTGTGTTTACTCTCTGTATTTGTGTTGCGTTTTTAAAATGTACAGTGTGAATATATACTTCACATATGTAAATATAATTTCTCCTTTAATTGGCAGGTGTTTACCCTGTCAATAAAATATTTCCTTATTATGCGTGACAATACAATTGTAACAATAACACAATTATACATAGTAGTGTTTGTTTGTTTGCTTTACTTTACTACTTTTACACAAGAAAAGATTGTTTGAAAATTGTTTTTTTGTTACCATATTCAGAGACCAAAAACTGTTTTCTTTTTTTTCCATTTACAGAGCTGTGTGACAGTGTAACATAGTAACATAGTTCGTAAGGTTGAAAAAAGTCCATCTAGTTCAACCTATATCCCTAATGAGTCTCTTCTGAGTTGAAACACTATTAGGGTGCAGATCACTTATTCTATTTGTGTTCGGGCTCCATACATGTACTAGTGACAGGAAAGATTGCCTATATACCTATACAAGATCCTACCCTAGCATAGCGGTCTGAGCTGTGCCATAACCACGCAATGAGGGCACGCCTATAGAGCGCATGCCCTATGGTGAAGGAATAAAATAAGGGAGGGTTGGGAGGGTTACACAAATGACACGTGCTCCGCCCCCGTAGGAGAGGGGAGAGTTATATACACATGCCCCCACCTGTACCCAATAAGCCCCACCTGGAAGTGCAGGGAGCGATAATTACTTCCGCCCCTCTCACAAATGCAGCCCTGCAGGCTTTAAACGTATTGCTTTATGGCATTTACTGTGAAAACTGACACAAAGTTTAAAAGGGTACTCTACTGCCCCAATGTCCAGAACATTTAGTTCCAAATGCTGGGTGCGGGCGGAGAGGGTCGTGACATCAAGGCCTCACCCCCTCATGACCTCATACCACACCCCCTCAATGCCAGTCTAAGGGAGGGGGTGTCAGGGCCGTCACACCCCTTCCTATAGACTTGCATTGAGGGGGCGTGGCATGATGTCATGAGGGGTATGTCAAAACCCTAACAGCCCCCACCCAGCATTCAAAACTAAATGTTCTGGACGCTAGGGCAGTGGAGTAACCCTTTAATGTAAAAATTTGGATTCAATTGTGTTTGTTTGTTTATTTCTAACATGTTTAAACATTTGATTTCTTTTTTATTTTTACATTTTTTTGGGTCTCACTTGGGAACATGAGCATGCAGTCACCAATGTAATGCACTCAAATACTTCAATATTGCAGCTTGTTATGCCTTTGGGTGCAACACTGACAGGTATTCTTTTAGACCCTGCAAAATGGTAGGCTTCTTCAGGCTTTCGTAAGGCTCCCTTTAGACATGGAAACCCATTGCTACACTGAACCTGCATTTCAGGGGTACTGATGATATAATGGAGGGGGCCCTTTAGAAGCTGCTGGTGCTATTGACTATTGCACATAAGGATGTGAGCTCCTGCACCCATACAATCCTGGTAATGTACATTTACGGCAATTTGCACTTAGAGCATGATTGCAGCTCAATAAATGTACGTCCTATGGCTCCAAATGGTTGGATTCCAGAGCCCTAATGTGAACACTGTACCAAGGCTTTCCGATTGTCATCAAACCCTCATAGTCGTGGTCTCCACATGTGGGTGGAATTGTTAGACTCTCTTAGGTCTCAATACTGGACTGATATAGGGAATTGAATATTGTTGGTTAATACTCCCTGCAGATACCGAATCCTTTTCAGACACCTTTCCTGTATAAAGTAGCTCATAGGTAGGAAGCAAGATACTGGAGAAAATTGTTCCCTGTAAGGTTAATAGGTCTCCCTTGGAATACATTTTTGTTCTTTGTACATGATGCATAATGTGCCATACTACAAACAAAATATTGTTAGTGGCCAGATGACAGTCTTGTGTAGATTCACTGTATCATCTATGCTTACTAAGTATACCGGCCTAGAGTATATCTTTTCTACTGTCCCTTTCTTTTAGAAGCATCAGATTAAATTTCACCTCTCCAAGCAGTAGATGCCACATCTTCTACTATGCAATGTAGAAACCCTGAACATTATCCACATTCTATAACCACAGAACTCCAGAGGGATCTTCTTAAATACTGCTGTGGTGACACATAGGTCATTTTTTTCTTCTACCTTTTAGCTCTGGTAACAGTGAGTGTTTGATTTGATAAATAACTGTTTTAGCGTTGGATCCATGCTGGCATTCTCATTTTTCATCTACATAGGAACTCATTTTATCCCTCCATGGGGTTATATTATAAAATAAATATACATACATAGTAATGGAAAAGGTTTCAGTCCAGCAGATCCTTTGTATATTTCGAAGTCAATGCCGCAATGAATATTAACAGTAGAATAGCTTTATAAATTATTTGATTGTAGGAGCACAGTGGTTATTTCAATTCCCCACAGTATGACCTTTTTGGATTGCACATAAATGTAATGCATACATTACAACATTACCCATTTGCAAGGCATAATCCTTTATTTACCACCTTCTCATCTGGGATACTTACGGTTTTATATATAAACTTCCTGCCTTGTATTTCTGTAGTTTAATTAATCCATTATCATGAAACATTTCTACCTGTTTACCATGTAAATATATTCAGCACCATATGGAATAGACACAGAGGAGCATACACAGGTCAGACTAGAGTGCCCAGGGCCCACCGGCAGAATTGACCCTACAGTTATATGCAAATATTACCTGTTCATTTTAGGCTCTTAAGTGTCATGTGGTATAGATCCTGTATGATCTTTGTCCTGTGGGTCATACTCATTATTATTGCCATGATAACAATCACTGAATGTTATTTTTTTTCATAGTTTACTATTTTTAATAGTAGTAGCAATATTATTAGTAATATTTAGAAAGAATTATTTTTGTTTTAAAACAAATGAGTCTATTTTGTTTTATTTATTTTGTGCAGTGTAATTTTTTTTTTTTTTTTGTGGTCCCACTTGGGAACTTGATGCTGTAACCTCTTGATTCCTGGAATATTTTGTAACCCCGAGCATTATTACATGTCAAAAACCTGAGATGCTGTGGTTACCAATGATGGTGACATCTGAGGGGTTAAACTGCTGGGATGATAGATATCTCTGATCACGTATGTTATGCAGGATGTCAGCAGAATACCAACAAAGTCACTGTGAAGGTACATCATGGCAATTCACAGGAAAACCTGGGAACCATGAAGAAATATTGTATGACAAAACATGTAGGGGGTACAGGAGCTTGGTGACAAACACCAGACATATTTTTGGTTTAACTCTTTAATGGTCCAAAAGGGCTGCATTAAAGTCAAGGATGAAGACAGAATATAGGTCCAATTTTTATCCCTCACTGAGAAGAACTTAACTTTAATGAAAAATAATTACTAGTGAGCTAAGTAGGGATGTTTAAAAGCCCAGCACTATCTTGCACCTATCATAACATGTTCCGAGTCGTTCATTGGCGTACAATGTGACACTTTTAACAAGCACCCCTGCAGTGTGTACCTGTACTAAGGTGCTAATGCTGCTGTTTAAAAGACACTCACAGTGCCCCCCCCCCAAACATGTTTCCTCACTGACGTGACATCCTCAGAGGTTATGGGGCAATGACTGCAAAAAATGCCTCTCTGAGGGTTTTATAACCTCTCCTTCTGACATAACAAACCCCTCGCATGACATTTCCTCCAGTGGCATCACAATTTTCTGATGTACATGGTACCCAGCCTATGGTGCCTTATGACACATTCACCAATAGCCTATTGGTGAATTTGTCATAAGGCACAATAGGCGCCAGCAGCCATTGGTCTGGCTCTCAGGTTGCGCTCGGGCTGGCATTCTCTTTCCAGATACCGGACTTCTTAATTGCACCTTGGGAGGATGTAAGGTACCCTCCTGGAAGCAGAGCGGTCCAGTATATATGTATCTATACTACTTCATATAAGGGTTCAGGATTTTGTAGCTTTATTCTCTGAGCCGACTTACTAACATTGCAACTATTAAATGTTTATTTACATGATTGAGGAGTATATGTGAGGTGGCCCTACATATTGTCTTTGGACCCTGATTTCTTTGCATCTTATTGCATTGCCTCTGTGTCTATATATTACTCTACTACATACTTGTACCAATGTCAGTGTGCCCCTTAGGAAGCTGTTATATTCAGTGGAAACGCATTTGGCTGGTACTTCAACATGGCATATTTGGTACAGAATTGCCCGTGATTTTATAGGGCTACTAAATTGGTGTATTTTATCTAATTGAAGTCAAAGTTATGTTTTGATACACACTTCCCTAGGTTTAAGTATTTTTGTGATTATCAACAAGTGTCAGGTTCTCAAGGACCTAGGGGGTTATTTATCAATAATGGTCTTGGCTAGATAATTTTTGTGGTTTGTCTAGATGCGTTTTTTTTTTTTTGCGGTGCTGCTCACCATATGACAATTTATCATATTGCCGCCTTGACCATGATAAACTTTGTGCAGATCTGCACCCAGATAATTTTCTACTGCCGTTTTTCAGATCATGTCTATCTAATGCTAGGATTCTACTTGTTTTTTTTTTTTTTTTACTGCATTCTTTTCACAGAAAAAATGCCAGTGCAATTTCCTGCATCTGTCATATTTTGGGGCGTTTTTCTGGCGTTTTTGCATTTGAGTGGAAATAGCTTTTTTGGCCCCTTTGGCGTTTTTTTTCCAAATTTTTTGGGCACCAAAAAAAAAAAGCATGCAGTAGGGATGGCAAAAATGTATTTAACAACATTTTTATTTTTTATAACAACATTTTTTATTAATTTTTAATAAAGTGTGTGTGTTTCACTTTTTTTCTCTCAATTTTTTACATTTTAAGGTACAGATTGTTCCATGATGGGAGTAGTAGTACCTGCAGTTAAGGATCTATCACAGGGGATGTCCCTCCTGACACCCGCTGTGATCCTCCTGTATAATGTATAGATGCAAGCGGTCGCTCTTCTATGGTCCTCTGCACTGCCGTATATATACATCTATTCATATTTCCCGCAGAAAATTGTGATTGGCTGGAACCATCTGGCCAATCACAGCTCTCTGCAGTCAATATGAATAGGTGTATATATACGGCAGAGCAGAGGACCATAGAAGAGCGGCCGGCCGCATCTATACATTATACAGAAGGGTTGCAACAGACCCCCGCTGATCTGCCAATTAGTACAGGTACTACTACTCCCATCATGGAACAGTGTGTTCCATGCTGGGAGTAGTAGTATTACCTAAAAAAAAAAAATGTTTAAAGAAAGTGAAAAACACACACACACTACATTTTTATTATTGTCGGCAACATTTTTAGTGCCCTGCCCACACACGCATAAATTGATGCCTGTTTAAAAATGTATAAAAAATTTGTTATAAAAAAAGATTAATTTGTTCAATACAATTTTTTCCATCACTCTTGTATCTTTTTTATTATAATTTTTTTTAATGGTAACCTACAAAATGTTATTAAAAAATGTATCTCCATCACTTTTTTGGATCCCTAAAGTCCAAAAAAGAATAAAAACCATCTGCAAAAACGCCAAAGTTAAAACCCACATGGCGTTTTTCTAGGCATTTTCCCCCAAAAAACTAATGGAATTCTAGCCTTATCATTCCTCTTTCATACCTTAAAAAATATATCTGATTGTTTCATATGGACAACTGCTTTACTTTTCCATTGCACGTTTTTTTGATTTTTAAACTTTTTATTTTTTTAAACATTTTTTTTCTTATTCTCTACCTTATTTTTTCCCTCTCTGTCTCTCTCCATCTCCCTCTCTCTCACTTTGGCTGATGTTTTTAAATTTTTGGCAAACAGACAGGAGTAGTCATTTTTTTTAGACCTGGTGGGGAGGTGGTATAGATTTGGTATTTTTATTTATTTTTTTTTCCACTATTTGTGGAAAAATTTGCACAAAAATTAAAAACATGCAGATAATAAATTTGTGACCACTATATCCGTCACTTTAAAAAATGGTCTAGCAACAGCAAAAGGTCAAAATGACGGATTTTAGAACTTGTAAAAAAAAAAACCACAAAAATAACCCGCAATTTGTGCAAAAATTCGCAAAAGTAGACCAAAAAAAAAGCAATAGAACACAATGAGAAATAACCCCCTTAACTTTTTCGTATGTATTGGTAGTGTTGCATTATATAAACAGTGCAAATAAGGGAATTGGATAGATGTTAGTGCAGGTGATGAACTGATGCAGGTGAGAAAATATGGTAAATTACATGTCCAAGGCACAAAACTATTTATTGAAAACTAAAACAGATTACATTTCAAACAATAGATAAAAGTAGATAACAGAGAGGGTGCAGGATCCTTGCACATCTCCCTAAATTAACAATACAACCACTGATCAAAGAAGGGGAGCAAGCACTGCAGTCCCCCAGTTTTTGCACACTCTGCCGATTAAAGATTTATTTGTCTTTCAGTTCAAAGTTTGTATGCACAGCTTATTTAAAGGGGTACTCCGGCCCTAAGACATCTTATCCCCTATCCAAAGGATAGGGGATAAGATGTCTGACTGCGGGGGTCCCGCCGCTGGGGACCCCCTCAATTTTGCATTCGGTTCCCACCTCTTTGAGCTGCATGCCACGCTGCCAGCTCACAAACTGCTGGGTGCCGTCCATGGGGCCAGAGTATGGTGCCGTCTTTGACTTGCATAGCGGGGGGTGATGTCACACGGGGGCGGAGTCGTGACATCACCACTCTCTGGCCCCCGTGGTCGGCACCCGGCAGTTTGTGAGCTTGCAGTGCGGCGTGCAGCTCAAAGAGGTGGGTGCCAAACACAAGATTTCAGGAGTCCCCAGTGGGGTAGAGTATATGCAGGGTCACTATAATCTGTCTGTCACAGATATTATTGTTTGATAAAAGTGGTGTTTGGACCAAGTGGTGCATGGTTAATAGGAGTAATGAAAGAATGCAGTGGGCTTTCTCATCACCTCGCCTTGCACCCCCTACACCTCCTGGCTGTGATACTTGTATACAGAGTAACCCTTCAGTCAAAGTAAATGGACAATCTGCTGAGTATGCAAGAGATTTATCAAAACATGTCCAGAGGAAAAGTTGCTGAGTTGCCCATAGCAACCAATCACATTGCTTCTTTCATTTCTGAAAAGGCCTCTGAAAAATGAAAGAAGCAATCTGATTGGTTGCTATGGGCAACTCAGCAACTTTTCCCCCTGTATACACACCAGTCATGCATTATGAGGGAATATGCCCCTTATGAGTACGCAGGACTCATACCCATGAGTCTACTACTGTATATTCCTTGTTTCTTTTCTCCCCTTGTCCACAATGTCATTATGATATGTTGTCCTCACCTAAGATTATGTTGCTGACAGATCTGCTTTACATTAGATAACAACCTACAATGTAAAAAGGTTTATGACATTGAGTGCATTTAGCATTTTTCTTGTACAACTATTATTGAGTAAGTTACTGGGATCAAAATAAGGTTTTACAAATGACAAACTCCACACTGCTCTGTATGTCTTTCAGCTTCTGCTTTTAAAAGCTATGCACACTCATATTTGCAAAACCGGCACCACCGAGAGAAATAATGGCGCACATGCATTTTACAGATAAGGGACTCGAGTCAACAAGCTTAAAGGATATGTGCACCTCGGAATATCTTCTGACATGTCATTGAGACATGTTAGAAGATGCTATCGGCTTAGCCTGCTACTATCGCTAAAATAAAATGGATGCATGCACATTTTCGTCCCATTGATTTCAATAGGAACTCCATCAGCTCCACTTCACAGCTAACTGAAGCTGAAGGGACTGGTGCTTGTTACGGTGTTATAGCCCTTTGGTAGGAATCATGATTAGGAGGCTCGCACCAATGACATCTTCTGGTATGACTCAAGAATTTATCAAAAGATGTTGTAAGGTGCCTATAACCTTTAAGACTCACAGTTCATAATTTTGTCTACACATCTTCTGTTCAATTTTTAGAACTAGAAAATATTATTCATGTGTTTTATGAACTTAGCCTTTTAGAGGGGTACTCCATTGGAAAACATTTTTTATTTAAATCAACTAGTGCCAGAAAGATAAAAAGATTTGTAAATTACTTCTATTCAAAAACCTTATTCCTTCCAGTACTTATCAGCTGCTGTATGCTCCACAGGAAGTTATTTTCTTTTTGAATTTCCTTTCTGTCTCATCACAGTGCTCTCTGCTGACACCTCTGTCTGTGTTAGGAACTGTCCAGAGCAGGATAGGTTTGCTATGGTGAATTGCTCCTTTTCTGGACATTTCCTAAAATGGAAAGGAAATTCAAGAAGAAAAGAACTTCCTGTGGAGCATACAGCTGCTGATAAGTACTGGAAGAATTAAGAATTTTAAATAGAAGTAATTTACAAATCTGTTTAACTTTCCGGCGCCAGTTGATTAAAGAGTTTTTTTTTTCTCCAATGGAGTACTCCTTTAATACTTGTTTAGCTACAAATGGGAAAATGTGATAGGAAATCAAACATGACGGCCACTATCATGAACAATTGGTACCCCCATATTACATTGCAGAAGGGGCAGGTGGACAAATGACAGCACCAGAACCTATTATCTAACCTCTCATCATTTTGGTCAGTGGTCTCCAACTGTGGACCTCCAGATGTTGCAAAACTAGTTACTGAAGTTGATTGGTATAAAGAAAACATCTTGCTAAACCGATTAGGAAATTCAGAGGTAATAAAATGGAGTCTTCCCTTGAAAACCTGCATATATTTATTACATTGGGAACATGTATTGCTTTGGAGGACCCAGCATATTCATGCATTAAATGGACAGCTTATTCATTTCAGTGTTAACTGTGTAATGCCTTATTTACCCTGTGGTGGCACTGCACAGAAATTCAACACATGCCACAGAGTCCCCTCACATAGTACAGCTGATTGCAGGAGGGGCTGATTTCTGGGGTCCTAGCAATGGGATTCACTGGGATTAAGTAGTCATTACAAGGGTGCGTTCACACACTATTACTAGCAGTGGGTTTCACTCTGCGGGAAACCTGCTGCGAGTTACACTACCATTGACTTGAATGGGTCCACAGACAGTCCGCAATAGTGTTAGATTTGCGGACTGTCCGCGGACCCATTTAATTCAATGGTAGCGTAACTAGCAGCAGGTTTCTTGCAGTGGGAAACTCGCTGCTAGCTACTAGCGTGTGGCAGAGCCGTAGATTGTCAAAGGCAGCACTTCGGCTCTGCCATAGAGTTGTATTGAGGGGGCGTGTCAGACGCCAATTCATGCAGTGGTTAACATGCCCCCTTCCCGCCGGCTACCAGGGTCCCGTACACGAGTACATCTTTAGGATAGGGGATACGTTTTTCAGCACTGGATATCTCCTTTAATGTTAAAAATACTGACGCAACCTTTCTCTGGACACCAGGAAAATGCCGGTGTTCCCGATGGCCTCTCCGGCCCTGCTGCCATGACAGTCCTACTATTACTGTCTGCATTAGGTAGGTTGTACTAGTAAATTGCTGAGTTAACAGTTCAATGCAAAACACATGCATTGATGTGTATAAGCAATATGATCAGTGGGGTTGGTTTTCCAAACTTGCAGAGGAACCTGGCGCAAGGAACAGACCAGTAACAATTTCTGTTTTTATAGTTGCATTTTTTAAAGAGTACCTGTCACCAAACTAAACTATTAATACATTGTTCCTTATGCAATTATGATACTCTGCTATTAACTAGCTGTTAAAATTTTCAACTTTATATGTTTTTAATGTGATTGAAAAAACGGCCACTAGGTGGCTCTGTTCTGTTCCCTGCCACAAGTCAAACAGTTAGTTTGGTCTCCTCCCGCCCTGGCAGGAGACCTAACTCAGGAAGTGCGAGGCATGGTGAGGCACTGCTCTCTCAGGCTTCTGCTGGGGAACGCCCACTTTCGTCTCCTGGGAGCTCACACAATGTGAGCAAAGAGAAAGGTATGATACAGAGCTTTTTAAAGCTCAGAATTTTTTTTGAAGGACAGGAGGGGTGTTAGGAGTACATAGGTAATATAATCTGAGTTAGTTTAGAAAATATGGTTTGATGATAGGTACTCTTTAATCAGTTTACCAGTCTCCAGAGCCATTGTATTAACTTTACATTTAAAGTGTGACCTATGATAAAGCAAATTCCTATAGTCTTTTAGCACTCAAAGCAAACTTGGAGTGAATAGTTCTCTCCTATTGGCAGGGGATTCCCTAATTTCCATATGATTTCTAATTCGCTTTTTAATGATGTGCCTTTTCCTGACGACAGCCGGGAAAACGCAATAAATAAAAATGAGGCTATTTTGTCAAGTGGAAGACCAAAGGATGCCGGTGGGACTTCTGCTTTCAGGCTACTGGAGATCAGGTGCACTGCAGAGGTGAAATGTCTCTAGGGAGGAATACAGAATGTTCCTTTTGTAGAAGGCTCCATGGTTCAGAAACATCTAATTAATACATTAGCAGCTGTCAAACACACACCCTCCTTGGGAGATTTTTTATCTCCGAATTTTAGTCAGAATTGAATAGCATTTTGATGCGATCTAAAACAGAAACATATTTATTCAGAGACACCTCGTGTAAGGATTGATATTTACCTTGCGTTGTAACTAAGAGACTCGATGTGACACATAAGATAAAACCTCTAGTAATAAATATGACATTGTGACAAGCTGGCAGTGAAAGTAAATGAACTGAATTATACAAATTCTATAGAGTGCTGTATATGCTCTGCCAAAGTGACAGATGAGGGTAGGCTCTATTTAGAATGTGTCCATCACTAATGAAACAATGCAGGGCTAGCTTTTAATGTGATTGAAGGTCTCATGTGACATTGTCCAATTAATTTCCACAGCCCATTCTAGGCCTACTGGTATACATTGATATTCTACATTACTGCTAATTTCAACGCACGTATGGAAGATTCCTGTTACAGTTCAGCCAGGGTTTTTCTTCCCAGCTAGTTAGAAAACACATCAAATATTTCAATATATGAAAAATCCAACGAAAAAGCAATCTTAGCGCTATACAATCTCAGCCGAAAGTAAGGGACAGTCAAGGCTCTTAAACTCTGCTGATAACCAACGTAACAGCATGTATCTATCTATCGATTTATCTATTTATCTTTCTATCTACCTACCTACCTACCTATCTACCTACCTACCTACCTACCTTTCTATCTAACTAACTATCTATCTACCTACCTGTATATCTGTCTATCTATCTGTCAACCTACCTACCTATTCTAATATAAGTAGGAATGTCACAGGTGACCTTTAGATATCCTTGCAATTGTCCCACAGCAATGTTCACATTGCGCACAAATTGCAGTTCTGTCAGGATTTTACTGTAACTTATGGGGGACCCATAGCTTCTACTGAGCCTTAGCGTTGAAAATCAAGTAAAAGTAGCAAATATTGTAAAATAGTTAAGTGTGGGTCTTCTTCCTAAACTTCGTCTCCTCTTAGAGGGGGGGGGGGTTAAGTACTTTTATGTGCTTTTTCCCATAGTAAAATTATATACTTATGTGCTCTTTGGTTTTACTCTGCATAAGACAATCTTTACAGATGTGTTGCAATACAGTTCCCCATGTGGAGATATCATTTAAAGGCTATGGATACATTGTATTTTTATATATATATATATATATATATATATATATATATATATATATATATTGATGCAAATCTGTTGGAGGAGCTACCTGAAGACTTGGTATCCATCCCTTTTCTTCTGACTTTTAATGGTCATAAATCAGCTTATATGATCATTCAGGAGAGGAGAAAGAAGGGCTGGAGACTGAGCTGTCAGACAGCTCATTTGATGGCTTTCTGTCTGCATAGGAGAGAGCATACTGTACTATGGTTCTAGATTAAAAACTGAACAAAATTGTTAATAAAAACCTGTTGAAAAGAAATTTACCAAAAATGAGTATGATGCAATAATAAAGATGCATTAAAATCTTTAAACAACAAAGGATCTGTGGAACAGTTTTACTGGGACATTTTATGGTCTCTTTCTTCTTAACTTTGCGTACTAGTTAAGCAAGAATAGGGACAATTTTGAATCAGTTGTGTGAATGGCCAATAGGAGAAACCTGATTATCATTGTTCTCTTAATGCAGCAGAATTAGCCTCACTTTCATGGTCACCTTTAGCGCCATTAGTCTTTAATGGAGGCCATAGAGGTAATCTGTTCTGTGTTGCTGGGTGCATAGAAGTATTATTATTTTTTTTTTTTTTGCTGCACAATAAACACAGCATTTAAAGCTCCATTTGCAGGTTTCTGGCTGTTTATCAGGGAGGTGTTAATGTGTGGCAGGTCTCATACTAAGTGTCAGGAGGATGATCATTTGTGAAAGTGTTGGAAGAAGATAATTGCATTACATTGTCCTTTATTTTTCAACATACAAATTGTGTTACAAATACTGTGAAACTAAGTAAACAGGTGCAATGTTGTGTGGTAAAGCTTCAGATTTAAAGGGAACCTGTCACCAGTTTTATGATGAAACCCGGGATGTCAAGACTGGGGTCCCATAACACTACAATTTACTCAGAAATGCTTAGACGTTTTAGAAAAATCATTATTGAAAAAAAGAAGAAGACGGGATCCAGGTAACTAGTCATTTGGGCAGCTCCTAGCTGCTGCTCTTCACCCCCACCAGCCATGTGTGACGCATATCTCTCTCTATATATACAGATAAGGAGAGATGTGAGATAGACAGACTCCATAACTATACTGTATACCTGGGTCCCAGAGACTTTTTTACATTATGATTTCACTGAAAGTTTTTTTTTTTAATAGTTGATGGCTGAGCACTGAATATTTGGTCAGCCGCCAGCTATCTCTCTCAATCTCCTTTTATACATAAAATCTAGAGAGAGGAGAGAAGGCGCCTCATGTGCGGGATCAGCAGATCTTGTGAGTGGGGGGAAGGGAGGTAATCCCAAGCCGCTTACCAAAGTTGGTTGTGCACCCACACACAACAAGGTCTAGCGTGAAATATGTAAATCGGTCCACTGCAGCCCTCCTTACTAGAGTAGAGAAAAGGATGAGATGACCATAAAATCAGGAGTTTGTCCAGTGCAGAAAGGAACCATCAGGATGCAGGATAAAATCAAAGGATTTATTGAATGCAATGCGTTTTGCTGCACATGCGCAGCTTCTTCAGGCATGAAGAAGCTGCGCATGCGCAGCGAAACGCGTTGAATTCAATAAATCCTTTGATTTTATCCTGCATCCTGACGGTTCCTCTCTGCGCCGGACAAACTCCTGATTTTATGATCATCTCATCCTTGTCCTTATATACATGGCACAGCCGAACATTCAGGGGTTGTCTATGGGGAGAGAAAGAGTATGCCGCTGAGAGGTCTAGCTGCAGCCTATTTCTCCAAGAACAAAAGGATCAGGCAGTTAAAGTCCAACATGTCTGATCCTTCTTTCCCCTGACATCTATTGTTGGCGAAGAGTCAGGAGGCTCACAAACATTTTTGACAGTCACTGTGTATGGGGACCTTTACAGTATCATATCCGTGAAAGACTATGGATATAAAAGACTTCATAACTTACTCTTTGTGACAATGGAAGTTAAGGGCAGTGGGTAGAAGATTTCAGTGTATTCCTGTAGGTGGCGCTATAGAACAGCATAGTCTCAAAACAACATATATGACAGTGTTTCATACATATTTTCATACATATACGTATACATTTTCAGGATACCAATTTCAATTATATCAACCCAAGATAAGAATTGTGTCCTTTTACATGCACCATATGCCAGATGTATGGTATATTGCATAGACATCATCTAAAACAAACATGTATAGTTCATCTAGTCTAATGCGGAGGCACAGAATCAGGCTTTGTGGAGGAGAAATTTAGCACTGAGATGGTCAGAAGTGCTCAATATCACACTTGGTATTCCATCTTCTATGCTAATAATTGATCCCAGCTCTTTCTCCTAGAAAAGTGACCCTTGGGATGTGGGGGTGAGTGGGCTGCCTGTCTATAGCAATTGACACAATCCTCATCTCTTCTTCAAGTTGGCTCTAGTATGTCTGGGGTAAAGACGTCTCTTTATTCTGTTTTTGCATATTCAACAGAATTCCATATTATGTTGTCAGTAGTTTTCCATAGGAAGAAGCTAAACCTGTACGTATTATGTACCAACCAGTTAAAATGTCATGTCTACCCTCACAACCACTTTTCTTTGTATTGGTCCAGTAAATCTAAAATGGAAAAGTAATTAACTTTGCGATAGGTCTAGACTAAAAACTTTATAACATTTTGTTTCTGCGGACCCTGTGCAGACAATGACCCAGATTTATCAATGTAAAATGAAAGCTGAGCTGTGATTGGTCACTATAGGAAAAAACTGTTTTGGTTTCAGGCATGATGCATCTCCATGGTTACAGACAGCAAATACATTTGGGGGAAAATTTACCAAATCTTGTGCAAAGGAATAGTGGAGCAGCTGCCCATAGCTACCATAAATGACTGGTTTTGAAATCTGGTTGCTATAGGCAGCTGCTCCACTGTTCTTTTGCGCAATATTTGATAAATTTCCCCTATTGGGCCAGGTTTATCAATCTTTATGAGATAATGCTGCAGTCTCATACTTTCTTTAATTTTTCCCCAGTCTCGTATGAACGTACATCTGGTTGGATAGCCAAAAGTAAAGGACAGATAGAGGGGAATAGGACTGCAGGATTATAATGTACAGAGTTACTTTGCTATTACCAAGCAGATGCATAGCCGTATAGGAGCTGAAGAAACAAAAGGGCCATTTTAAGCTATTGCAGAGTTGCTTCATGTTTTATTTTATAGGCATTGGAGTATGTTCACACTACGGAACCTTTATGCGGAATTCCGCTCAGCAATTTGCACAGAGATTTTGCTGCAATTATTTAGCATTGGTGTGAATGGGTCTTCAGTCGATCCATTCACACTACGGAATTTAACCAGTGAAAAATTCTGCTGTGAGAATTGACCCCCAAAATAATAAACATATATATTATTTTGACAGAATTATGAATAAACTTCATTGCCATCAATGTTGACTGCGTAAGTACACACAGTCCTAGTGCCAAAGGATTTTGACAGTGGATGCTCACACGAAATTTCTAAAACAAAATATTTCTGTCCAGAGATTCAAAAGTGTGAACTTACCCTTACATGAGATATATAGATAGACAGATAGATAAATAAATATATAGATAGATAATAAATAAATAGATAGATATATACATAAATAGATAGGAAATAGATAAATAAATAGGTTACTGTAGATAGATAGATAATAGATAAATAGATACTGTAGTAAGATAGATAATAGATAGATAGATATGAGATAGATAGATGATAGATAGATATATAGATAGATAATAGATACATAGATAGATGATAGATAGATAGATAGATAGATAGATAGATAGATAGGAGATAGATAGATGATAGAAAGAAAATAGATAGATAGATAGATAGATAATAGATAGAATAGATATATTTTACACAAAGTAAAATGACTTTCTGCTGTTTCTGAAATAGGCTCAATAAACACAACTCCTACTTTAATTCCAGACAATGAAAAGTGCACAGAATCTTATTCTTTCTGTATGTTCCATAATTCAGGGGACTTAGCGGCATTTTCAGACAGGTGTCTCCTGAATAAGCAATCAATCTTATCCGGTATGTTAGTGTGACCCGGCTAAAGTTATGCATGAAAAAAGTATGCTTGCCTTATTATCTATCAAAGACTTCCAAGGTTATGCAAAATCCTCTGAAAAAGAATTATCTTAAAGAGCAACTCCTGAGAGATATGATTTTTTATCTGCTCAGGCCCTTAATGTTGTCCTTAGGGTGCAGTATTATAATAGTTACTGCCAGTATAGTAGAGCTATTCAGCTTAGACACCTTGTACATCACGTTCTGAGGATCCACTCTCCCGTATATCTTTTTTAATTAAAAGGGGATTCGAGCTCAGTAAAAGGGAATGGGAAACAGTCTCTTATATTTTCTTAGGGGATGTTTGCTCTCTGTGGTACCAAGGTCTGAACCTGCCGATAACAGATCTCCTGAACCACATGTGCAGGGGGTCTATAAACCTTTCAGACTGAAGGTGGTGGGAAAGGGACAACCACTATTCAGTAATTTATGTGTTCAGAGCAGTTGTCTCATAATATGTTTCATAGTAAAATGAATATTACTTTTTGTGATGATTCCTTACACTCTAGCAGGGCTGGTGCAAGGATTTTTGTCACCCTAGGCAAAAGCTAATTTTGCTGCCCTCTTGACTCCACCCATTGGCCCGCCCTTTGACATGCTCACCTTACTACTGGGGTGACACACCATAACAAGCCCCCTATTCATGTAATTAGCTTACTACTGGGGTGACACACTGTAACAAACCTCCTCATAATGTTGCTGGCTGAGCGAGTGGTTCGGATGCTGATTGTCTATCTTTCTCACGGCAGGCAGAGCAGCGCCCCTATCAAAAGGGCATTCTAGGCATCTGCCTATTTTGCCTATAGGCAGAGCCAGCCCTGCACTCTAGGCAAACAAATAATGTTCTATGCCTGATATAGGCCCTTAGACAGAGATGCATGATACCAATATTTTTTTTGGTGTTTGTATAAGCCCCTGCCTCAAGTATTGCCTACTCCCTGACACACAGTATATCAGTTTCTTTAGGAATCATTGTGATCTGACTACATCTGCTGCTGGAAGAAAAAGTTTTTTCCTCTGTAACTTGCTATGTTGGCTGGAAAAGATCCAATAATCTGGAATTTTAGGGTCATAGTCCAGTTGTAAGAAGTATTGTTTACCATGGGGCATACAATGTACAATGCTAGTTAATGGAGGCACATAGGTTGCAGTTACATTTGGACCCTGGAATATGTATACCGTAACATATGTGTTACCATTAACAGAAGAACTAATATAGTTGGTTAGCACGTTAAGTCTCATGAACACTGCTGCTATGGGGTCCAGAGACAGAATGGGCCCACTCAGGTGCAATAACTAATAGCAACTCTGCCTTTTCGTGCTATCTAGTATACCAAAGGGGTTCTCTGATCTATGACCCTACTTGTAAAGAGGTATTCCCATTTCCGAAAGGATAGAGATTAACAGACTGATTGGTAAAGGTCCAACTGCTGCTTCATTAATTTCCCATTGAGTATTTGAACATTTGAGGGTACAATTGTTCTCCATTCTTATGATCGATGCAGGTCTCAGTGGCTAGACCCCCACCAATCAGCTACTAGGTAATAATTTCGAATGGGAATACCCCTTAAATTTTTGATACCTATGTCTCCATTTCAGCTCTTCATGATCTCATTTTAATATGTGGCCCTGTGAATTCTAGTAACACCCCTGCTCTCCTCTATTACGTGATAGGGGTGTAGTCGTATCAGTGGTGTGGCTCTCCAGATATTGTGAAACTTCAACTCCCAGCATGCCCGGACAGCCGTTGGCTGTCTGGAGGGCCACAGTTTGAGACTGTTAAGGATGATTATGATGATTTTGATTGTTGTTCTACAGTGGAGGCAATTGTCTTCTTCACACGAGGGACTACACAAGACCACTGAGTTATATGGAGTGCAGAAGAAGCAGTCATATCAGGGGCTGGTGTCTTAGGGTGCCCATAGAGGTCCCTCTGCCATATAAAAGTATTATCAATGTCACTTGGTAATGTAGGAAACCTAATAGGGATGCTCACAATTACCCCAGATGCTAGCAAGGGCTCGGGGTACAAAAGCCCTCAATATGTACAACTCCCCTAAAACATAACTTTTATTGCACTCAATGTAAAAATAAAAGCATGATAGGAACAAATGTTAAAAATATGGTAAACTATAGTAACTAGACAATATTTTTATGTAGATCTATCATCACAGTTGACATCCAAGTGGAAGCATGTCAGGCTAACCACAACTCTGTGAAGAGACTCTACATCTTTAGAGTCCAGTACACTTTTTAAAACCACTAAACAAGCCCCCCTCTACATGTTTCGGTGATTAATCACCGCCATCAGGAGGTATAGAGGCAAGTGTGCTTCACCATGTTCGGTGTGGGTATTTATGGACTAGGAGGCCCCGCATCACCAGGCTGCGCCAAGTATTCAAACCTAATAGGGAGTCAGCATTAAGGCTCAGAAGGATATTATAAATGCACTTATACATAGGTAGCCTTGACATACATCATTATACTATCCTGTTTTATATAATTTATAGATCATCCCATATAGAATTTTCTCTACATTTCTCCTTTTCCTTGGTTGTGTAGTGGTGCATATCACAATGCTGTCTAGGGACAGATAGACATCCCTGGGTAGTGAACAGATTGTCCCAGGAATAAATCTGAGCATCCAATCTCATCCTGTTCAATTTCCAGCATCAGACTATGTGACAGCATCTTCAGCCATGTACTTTTTATAGCGTTATGTCTCTTGGCTGTCCTGTAATGGATTCTGCAGCTGTGAGTCCTGAATCCCCATAGCCCTTTATTGTATCCTTATATTTCATTATTTGCCGTTACTTGTTTTAGTGCAAAAAGTGGATATATCATTATAGTTGCTGGGAATATCTGGTCCCCGTTGCTAATGCATATGCTTTTAGTCTGTTCAAGTGGCTATAGAACCTATACAAACAGATACTGTATAAGAGCTAAATTCATTATTTAAAGGGAACCTGCAGGCATCATGTTATAGAGATGAACCGAATGATATATAAATATATATATATATATATATATATATATATATATATATATATATGTATATATATACATAGTTTTATAGGAAAAGTTAATTGGCGGTCCTATTCAGTAATTGACAGTTATTTCTATATGCAGACTTATACAAAGATAACTGTTAGTCACAGGCTAGGACCGCCCACTTGACTACTTAGCCCATAATGAGTAGAGAATTAGATGAATGAATGACAGGTTATCTTTGAACTTTCCCTCTATATATGAATCTTTACAGCTCTTCCTGCTCTATAACATCACATCTGTGGATTGAACTGCATTTTTAACAAGACAAGTTCCCATTAACTCTTAAAGAGGCCAAGTATGAGTGGTTTTCATAGGTCCAGGTAAACCCAAAATTAGCTTTGAGTTATCTGTCAAAAATCAATAAAAATACTTATTGATATACAGTTTATTTATATTAAGAAATCCTTTGATATCAGTGTCATTTCACATATGCATTAGTGCCTTTGCAGTGTAAAGGATTAATTTTGAAGTGTAAGGGTTAATTTTAGATACATTCTGATCTGTATTTACTATAGAGGCAATAGATTTAAAGGGAATGTTCAGAAATGTTAACAGTCCAATTGATCTTTCAACCTAGCCGTGTTGTGTTACCAGGATGCAAATTCCTAATGACGGTGCTATATACCATAGTATCCAATGCCCCCTGAAACACACAGCCTATTAGAGATGAAGGGAAAACACTAGAAGTCCAGCTATATACTCTTTGGCAGGGCTGTCCTACCATTCCCTGCTCCTACCATTCCCCAAGGGACAGAACCCCATCCCAATTGCAGCACTAGAATACTAAATTATTTAGTAGACTTTATATTTGAAAAAGAAAATGTCCCTGCAAAACAATTTTCGTGTAATAGATGAATAAATCTTTTTAAAAATATGTAAAAAAGCATCTACCCAGTAACACTGTTACATTAATATATTCATTTTCAGGGATCCACTAAGCTGTGTTAAGCCAGGGAGCATCTTAGGCCCATAGTTTGTAATAGTCTGCTGTCTTCTCTGCATGCAGATGCCATATTGCTGGAGTGTCTTTAGAATAATAGGAGAAAAGGCAAAGATGTCGTCCAGATAAACCACTGCACTTATTGTTTGCCTTTCGTCCATCCGTGACCATATGAAAATTTTGGTCTATACGCGGTACGGAATAACTTCAGCCTAATCAGACTCCGCGTTCTCTCGTCGTGCCTGCTTGCGTGCGTCTCAGCCGGCTGTGGCCAAAACTGGCCTTGTGTGACTCGTTTCCTGACACGTCCGTGTTCCTGCGGCATCCTGCAAATTTGTCCTGCTACTTTGGAGCGCAGACATTAGTCCTGTTACTTTTCCCTAGAAAGAAAGACTAATTTGAAAATAAACAACTTTGCTCCAATCTCTCCTTTGCATATTTAACATATTTTTTTCCAATTTGCATATTTATTGCTTTCCCTCCTAACACTTGTTTACAACATCAGTGACCTTCCTTTATAGGCTCTTATGCAAATCGCTCGGCTCCCTGGTCACCTTGAGTGCAAGTAATAATATATTATAAAGGCACCTATGATGCGAGCCTCTTTCTCCTAGCTCCCTTCAATCTTAGGTTGTATATTTTCAACCAGGAGGTTTGTTTACGTATTAACCTTTTTTATTATTTTACCTGTTTACGTTCTCTTGCTACGCTCGCTCCCTCGAGTTTGCATTTTAGCACTAGTCACCAAAAGGTTAAAAAAAAATCATATTTACTCTTGTTCAATTCCATGTAATCATCTTCTCAGCAGCGTGCTATAGGGTCTGGCAACGATAGACAGAGGCGTGCCTTGCCATGATTGATGGAGTGAGCCGCAGCTAGCTCAAAGAGTCCCATCTGGATTAGGTTTTAGGAGCAGTCAGATGTTGAGTGGGAGGTCAGTAAGGCTTGAATTTAGCTCCCCCTCCTTCAACACCCCTGCCATCTACACTTATACACACATTACACTGAATATGCACGCCTTCATCCATAATTGATGCTTGCTTTTGGGCAGATGCTGCAGGGCCTGGGACTCAAACAGCTGCTAAGTTTATGGAGAAGAAAGGGAGCAGGATGGTACAGCAGGTATATATACTTTCTTTCTCTATTCCAATGGCATTGCACATGCTGAAAGTGTGCGTCTGTGTCTCCAGTAGCAAAGGCTTCATCCACTGCAAGCAAGCAAGGAGTCTTCCCCAGTCTTAGCCCTATATTGCTGCTGAGAGCCTTGTGGAAGTAGATGGAGAGAATGCAGCAGTGTGTTTTTCTGCTTTGCTTGATCCATCTATCTGAGTTGCTTTTCTAACCAGCAGGTTTACAGAGTAATTTTGCATTTCTCCTCTTTGTTTCCATGCCCCGAGGAAAAAAACACTGCTTGGCTCATTTAACTACTGTAGGAGAGGCGTCCTTTGCATATGCAATGCTGTTGGCAGGAGCAATGGAACACAGGAAAACAAATCTAATACAAAGGCAATTTGTCAGCTAGAGGTAAACTGGGTACAGGCACATAGAGGAGTACAGCGTGATATAACCCAGCCAAGGAAAATAAATCCATTGTGTCACCAACAGGAGATTCTTAATAGATTTAAGGAACTCAGAATGGAGCTGAAGTCTATATTGAGGTTTAAATATTGTGATTGGAATTTTCTGGTTGTTTTTTTTTTTTTTTTTTCTATAAAGTTTTGTGTTTGCTGGGAACAGGCGGAAGCGGGATGAAATATGATTTTATTCATTGCAGTTTCTGGCTTTGATATTACCATTCTGAGCAACGGAGAAGTCCCTGTAAAGCATATCATTTTCCCCGTTTCTGGTTCGTTCGGGTTCACGGCAGAAAGGCAATAAACTATATTTAATACACTGCCACGTAATGCATATTTTGGAGTTGAAATGTGGTTTTCATTAAATTTCTGTCCAAAACATTTAGCAAATGCTGACTGTCTGCCATCCTTCGTCTTTTTTTCTCTCTGTTGCCAGCGAGTTACTTTAAAAGGGCTTACAACCTTCACAGCAGCTTAAGAAACCTAATGACTAAAGTATTAGAATCCCAAGAACACTGGGGAATGGCCTTCACTTGTAACATACACACACTGGATAGCAACCTAATAGAAAGAAATTAGACAAAACCTCGGTGCTCTTAATTAAATATTAGTTGTAATTAGCACTAAGTGAGAATTCTTTGAATATTAATTTGGGTCTCTTGGAACTCCTGCCAGTGTTAATGAGAAACTACAGGGGTCCCAGCAACATCTGCTTTACAACTCAGGGTAGCCTAAAAAGCTTTAGATGAAATGCACCTGCAGATTTCCCGGACGTTCCTGAGTTTAGGATCATTTCTTACAAAAGTCTGATCATAGCTAATGTTTACATATAGTGTGATGAAAATCATCTATCTATTATCTATCTATCTATCTATCTATCTATCTATCTATCTATCTATCTATCATCTATCTATCTATCTATCATCTATCTATCCCATATCTATCTATTTATCCATCTATCTATCTATCTATCTATTTATCAATTTATCTATCTATTATCTATCTATCATCTATCTATCTATCTATCTATCTATCATCTTTTTATCCCATATCTATGTATATTTCTATCTATCTATCTATCTATTTATCTATCTATCTATCATCTATCTATCTATTATGTATCTATTTATCATATATCTATCTATCTATCATCTATCTATCTATCTATTATCTATCTATCTATCCCATATATGTCTATCTATCTATTAGATAGCTGTATCTATAGATGTATCTTTTATCTATCTATTATCTACCTATCTATCTATCTATCTATCTATCTATCTATCATCTATCTATTTATCTATCTATCTATTTATGTATCTATTATCTATCTATCTATCTATCTATCTATCTGTATCTAATATATATCTGTCAATCTATCTATCTATCTATCTATCTATCTCTCTAGCTGTCTGTCGTCTAACTATATATCTATTGTTCTACCTGTCTATCATCTTTCTATCTATCTATCTATTGTTCTACATATCTATCATATATCCCCTATCTATCTATGTATTTATCAAAATGTCTGCCTATCTATCTATCTATCTATTATCTATCTATCTATTTTCTGCCTATCTATCTATCTATCTATTGATCTGTCTATCTATTGATCTGTATATCTCTATATGTGTGTAGCTCAGCTGAATTTGTCACTTAACTGCCTCTTGTGCACTGTGGTGATTCAATGAGTTAAGTGTACCTGCAGTCCTATGCAACATTCAGCTTCCTATACACAGTTCTATTCATCCCTTTATAGCCTCTTCTCTGATGCTTTTGATACTAAAATGCATTTGAAGAATTCCATGACATTATGCAAAGCCCTAGACTGTCCACGGACGTGTGTAATACATATTAAACATGCGTTATCTGTCATATTAAGTGTCTGTTCTTTAATGGGAATCTCTTGTGAAAGGATTTTTGCTTAGGTTGCTGTATAGAGGGGGATGAAGGACACATGCAGCAATGTTGCTGGGGTGTACTCTATGTATCCCATGTTTGTATTTAACTAAATAAGTAAGTAAAGTAATAAAGAACATGATGAAACAAAGAATATGTCATCACCATTAGTGCAGTGTAAGGCATTCCTTACTGGTACTCCATGACATTGCCAACATGAGGCAATTCAGAGTTTGGATATCACATACATTTACCTGTGAATATAAATATTGGGGGTGCAGACTGAAGAGTCTTCGTTTTTGTGACTTTTTGAACTTTACGCCTTGCTTGTGGCTTCCTGTAATACTGGAATTATCATCACAACTTATACCACCTAGTGTAGATTTGGATAAGAAAAGTTGCCATAGGCCATATATGGATGACTATAACTTTTTATGTCCAATTACAGCAATAGATCAGAAAATAGAAGTAGACCTAGAGTTAACTATTTGGCAGGTGCATAAGGTGCACTGTGGACGACAAGGATTATCACACTGACTATTCGACATTTTAAGATTTTACCCAGGTTGTCTACACAGATTGTCTTCAGAACATATGATTCCATCATGAACACCCTTAGGAGATCCTTACTATTCTATTATCTTGATTCTGTGTTCTGGGTACCAGTTAAGCCTCTGACCATGTTTTCTATATTCAGTTTCCATATATCTCACACTATTTTATAAGTACACATTTTCGGTAAATAATGACACATCACTTGACGAGAGTTCTAGGAATCTTCCCATATGTTTGACAACATCTTGGTATTTTTGACACTGATTAGGCCTTAATGCTAAAAGCTGTTCCTTCTCTGCAGAGGAATAAACCATCCATATTTAGTGCAGATTTTCCGCTATAGACATCATCCTGGTATTTCCTTATAGCTTGGTATTCCTATACCGGTAAAGTGAGATCGACTTAGCTAATAGGAACATTTTCTTCCAATGTTTTAACCAGTCTTTTTCAATTTTTCATCTTGTTATTTGCTGTAATGTTAATTTTCCACTTATAAGTGATAAAGCTTTGTGTCGATCCAACACACTCTGGGCAAGACGGGTTGACCTAGATTTCTAAGTTTCAAAGGCTGCATTTTCACATGATTGCGACTGCTTTTGTGCTTTCATAATTTAGGCTTTCTGGCCTATTTCAAAGATCAAACTTCCTTGATAAAACAGACTTTCCCTAGGGCGTTCTGTGAATTGTATTATATTTGTGAGTTCAGTTGTTTGCAATTAAGTTGATGCTGTTAAGTGTGAGTACTTTCTCGAATTAAAAGTGTATGGAGAAATCTCCAGTCAACCTGGATGAATGCAATGAGCATAAATAGATGGAAACTGTCCTTATGGCAGAAAGAACTCTTTGGTTATTAGTTTGGTTTTGGCAAGTCAACCAATATATACAATCTATTGGTATTTGAATTGTTGGTAAAAGTAGATATTAACCTTAAGATTAAGGCATCCAATCAGATATGGTAACAGAAATTTAGTCAACATCTGATCCTCACCCCTGTTGCTTCTATAATAGCTGACCAAGCTTTTCATTTTGCTGACTGTTGTATCGATAGGCTCATAGAAGGAGGCCTTGAGCAAGGACTTCCCTTCGAGACATTCCTATGCCCTAATAGGCCATATGGAAAGGGGGTTGTCTTCATGAGACAACCTCTTTAGGAGTGTTGTTGCTTGAACCACATTGATGTGAAGCAAAGACATCTGCATTGACACAGAGATCATCGAGGTTGAGTCATCACAAGCATTGCTTCTGTCTATAGCATTTGGATTATGTTTGGTGGCCAAGAGCTATTTCTGGACTTATGGAACTAATATCGTATCAGCCCAACACAGACAGAGATTTTTGTACCTGGCCCAGTACAATTGGATCCACATTAATGCCCAACTTTAGCCAAATGCTTTTTTATGGATATTTTTCGCAACCCCAGGTCTGTACTAGCATACATTTTCATGTTTTATTCATTTGTATTAAGCCATTTCATCTGTGTCTATTGATGTAGTGTTCAGTGTTTTGGCTTGCTTACCTGTCTTGGAGAAGAGGTTGGTATTAAGAAGGTTTCTTGGAGTAGATATTCGGAGCTCATCCATTATTATTTGTGTTCTGTTTTGTTGCAAATCTGTGGACAAGTGTAATTATATTGCTGTGAAGTTGTACATTGTAGCTGTTTTACTAGTTTGTAAGGACAATCTGTGTATTGTGTATCAGAGTCTATACTTAGCTGGTAATGGATATTTGACCCACATTAAGCAAAATATACTGGGGTCAGATATCTGATTTATATTACCCTTATCCATGCAGAGGAGTGGGTCGATTTTGTATTATTTATAGCATTTCTACCATTTAATGGATTGATACTGTTGTTTTTTTATCTCACAGTACAGTGGTCCTGCCTTCACGGCCCATGTGTCACATACAAGTCTTCTAGCAAATATATTTACTAATTAATTTTCAAGGTCTTAATTTTTGATAGCCTCTTAGAATGTTATACTGTTAGCCCTGAATGTTGTCAGCAGCTATCGAGCGATCCCGAAGTACATAGGGATTTGTTTAATCTGACCATTCCCACTGCTATGATTTGAACCCCAGATGAACTGTGTTTAGGGAGTAAAAGAAGGGAAGATGCCTAGGTACTTATATTTCAGGGGGAGTTATGTTTACTTATGTTTTAACTATTATTTTGCTTAGAATAGATATTTCATGCAGCTTTCCCTCTTTTAGTATTTTGTATGCACTACCATGTGTGTAGTTTTATCTTTGACTATATAGGTTCCCCCTGTTGTACATAGGCTAGGTGACGCATTATGCATTGTGTCCATCTGTATCTAGGGTACAGCTCACTCTATTTGACATTTACCCACTTATTCCAATACTTACCCTTATGCCTTGGTAACTTTTTACTCTCTTTGCAAGAGTATCCAGCATAACTATACACATCCACACCTAGATAGTAGTTTACCCCAGAGATGATCTCCATGACTATCAGTCGTCTAATAAGCCACACACTTTATTCTACTGTGGCTTACAACCTTCATATATCATGTATGCTCATTCCCTGGGCCAATATCATGTATGCTCATTCCTGGGCCAATACCCATGTATTACATTGATTAAGCATAAGTGTATTTCTCTTTATACAGCCCTTGTATTTTGTATGTAAATGATCTATTACTAGTGTTACATACTTGGCTGCATACACTGTCACTAGTTTGGGTTTGTATGTTATCACAGACTCCTTGATAACGGTCCAGTGGGTCCGAAACGTTGGAAAATGATAGTGTCTGTGAATAGCAATAGTGACTTCAATGAATCATTCACCCTCTTAAGGAGCATCAAAGACTGTTTTAGTACCCTTTATACATCATTAGGTGCAGTGGATTGTTTATATGGTCAGCTTAGCATATTTGTTGCCTAAAGTGAACACAGTTAGCTAATATCATAAGACCTCATGCATGTTGCAGAGCCACGTGTACAAAGCTTGTACAGCAATGAATGGCTTTGAATCAAGGACTCACGAGAACTCTGTATGATGCTATATGTTGTCTCTCTATTTCACTGTATACTTTCCTTAAAAAGAATGCTTTCAAGAATAATTTCATTACATGGTATGTGATGGAACACTATTCCATAGTCCAATAGAATTAGGAAACAAATCCAAGGCCTACAGAGGTAGTCTATGGACTTATAGATATCGAATGATGTTGCCATACAACATGAATGTATACAGAAGGCTTAATCTATTATTACATTATAAAAGATAATTGCAGAATTTCATTCACATGTTAGTGATAAATCTGGATCCATTTTATATACAGCACTCTGTACATACAGTATGATCCAGTTGAACAGTTTGTATTTAACATTACTAAGTGCCATTTTGTTATTTGTTTATTGTGGTGTCTGAGAAAAAGTGACACTGCCCAAATCAGTGAAATGGACATTTAATGTAGTGTATTGATCCGCACATAAATATATTTTCCACGGCGAGCGGTATTTATTGACATAACCATCTCTATTTAATTGCCTTTTCACCAAAAAAGCTGAGTCAGATGCTGCTGACTTTACTGCGGCTCTCCAGCTGTGACTTCATCTTATCTTTCCTTCCAGCCCAGTTTCAGTTTTAGTACATAGGATACATGTAATATAATATGCACTCTTTGTAGAATCCAGTGTATTACTATGCCTTGTGTACAATTAAGACATGAATAATACAATATTAATCTAGCAATAATAATCCCAGACCTGTCATATAGCTTATAGACATTACAAATATATAGGTCTTAATTATATAGATAAAATGTAATTCATTATTATTTAATTCAAATTTAAATCAAGATCAAGCAGCAACTAGCCGATCCACCTATGATAGGAAACTTAAATCTGGTATGTCAGAGATGGTGCTTGATACAGCCAAGCTTTGCTTTTTTTAAAGCTTAGTTTTTTTGTTTTTTTTTATTCTAAATCATAGACAAAATAAAAGTAATGCCCTTATTGGTGGATTAGGGGGGAAACACTTGCACTAGGTGTAAGGCCCAGCCAGGGTGTAGTAATAAGGAATGCAGAGTCATCATATCTGGGCTGTGGTGCTTGAGGAGACCTTAAGGTCCCTCTTCTACATAAGAAAGCATCAGTATTAAGACTGATAAAAAGTTAGGAGCTTTACATTACATCTTTGGGGCCCATTTTTTTTTACACCTTTTGTGGTTTTCACTCATGTCTATAACTGATCTGATCAACTGTGACATTCTCCTTCCCTTATATGTGTATATGTTTTGCTTTCATAAAAAGGAATAAAACTACTACTACCACTACTACTACTACTACTACAATTACTACAGCTGCTGCTGCTGCTACTACTACTACCACTATGGGACTGGTTTATCAGTGGGTAGGGTGGGATTTCTGTATTGTAGTTAACTATTGAAATATGTTTCCGGCAGAAAAAGAAAAAATTCTAGTAATATTTGGTACTATAAGTGTTGTTAAGTAGAACTGAAATAGTACAACTGTAAAACAGATAAATACAGGTACAATACACCTGTCTGAATGGCCATATTTTGGAAATACTTCATATTTTATTTGTGAATAGTAAACTAGTTTTGAAATTTGCAGTATACCATATAGCTATTAAAGTATGTACTGTTAAACAGAAATCCCCTTAAGACGAATAATACTGATCCCCTTAATACTTGATCCCCTGATGTAATGATTTCTAGGAGATATACATGTTTCTTTTATAGAATTTTATCCATTACTCTCTCAATGGCACAGTGAGTAGAATAAGACTTGGTGTTACAACGTAGATAAGATTCCTATTGTTGAAGCTTGAAATCTTGTGTCAATAGAGTAGATGCACAGAAGGTTGAAGAGTATCACTGAAAGTGTAGGGTTCAAGAGAAGGAGGATATGCTGCAGAATGTGACAGACCTCTCAATATTCCCATTTGGTTGATGGCTGACTGACCGAGCTGTCACACAGAGCCTGTGTCATGTGACCAAATGAAATCATACTTACATTGGGTTTGTAGCAGATGGAGAGGTAAATCTGTCCTTGCCTAATGGTGTAATATGGCTCAGCTGCTCCCATGGGGCAATGAAGGGTAAAAGATCTTTGTTCTGTTATGGTGTCTATCCTCAATGCAGGGATGGGGGTTACCAAATCAATATTAGTGGTAAACTAAATTCTGTATCTGTCTTCCAAGGAGATGGACACTAATTTGATTTAAGAAGTAATACATGTGCCACAGTCTATGACCATGTTGTGGATTTCATAAATGTAGGACAAGATGAACAGAATTTAGGTTTGGGAAATAGATAGAAATAAATAAATAGATAGGAATAGGTGGATAGATAGATAGATAGATGATAGAAATAGATAGATAGATGATAGAAATAGATATATAGATAGATAGATGGAAGATATATAGATAGAAGAGATAGAGATATGTAGAAGAGATAGGAATAGATAGATATATAGATATATAGAAAGTAGCCAGATAGATAGATAGGTAAAAGATAGATAGACAGAAGACAGACAGATAGATAGATAGAATTAAATATATTGATTGATAGATAAATAATAGATATATAGATAAATAATAGATAGATAGATAGATAGACAGATAGATAGGAAAATATCCAGGTTTCTAATTAATGCAGTTTCATATAGGATGTTACTGTTGCTGCAGGATTGGGCTCTTCTCCGCTCCCATACAGCATAGAATCAATGAAGTGTAACTGCTATTTTACTAATTAGAGAAAGAAAGGAAAAGCTTTGGCTAAATGGAACAGTAGTATGAACATTCCATTGACAAAATTGTTGGGTTCAGATCTGAATACATGTATTATTGTATATAAAAGGTTGCAAATTGCTAGTGTGTAACAAGAAAAGCCAATATCAAAATCCCAATAGGTTCTCTGGAGAAGTAGAGGTCGTAATTAAACCCTCATTTATTATAGATATAAAATGCTATGGTCTTTTTGCAGGCCATGTCATGGTGCTTAGATAAGTGCTAGCTTTGCAGGAAAGTAATGAGAATTTAATGGCTACATTGTATGACAGCTAGTTTCAACTTCTCCTTTCCTTTCCTCCAAGCATGAATACTCTTTTCTTTTAACATTTTTTCATCTTGACTCTTGATGGAAGCTAAAAGCTATGAAAAGATGAGAAAAAGTAGGTTAATAAAGTCAAATAGACACACTTAACATTAACCACTGTAAATAGTGGCGCTCAAGTATTCTCAGCACCATGAATAACTTGTTTATAAAGTGCTGGCAAGTTAGCAGCGTGCTCATTGTAAAGATTGTTTCATTGTAAGCTCACAAAGCCAGTACTGGTGAATGAAAGCCATCAACACAGCAACGAGTCTAGATGGAGGAGGAGATGAAGGAGAAACACGTTTTCTGAAAAGAATCCCATTGAGAAAAATGTATGTATAGTTTAATGTGGTTGTTCCTTTGTATATTATATTCTTCTCAATAGCTCAGTTGTAATTAAAGAGCACAGTGATGCTGTAATACTGATGTCTTGGCTTCACAGTCAACCGGGATATCTTCCACATTAGCTATTTATGGCTTTTATACATAAATGTAAGTGCTTCTCTGACAGTACCCTGAGCCCTAGGTATTGACAAGTGACCTCACCAGACTGGCAATGTGACGTCATTAGAGTGTCAATAGTTGGCAGTGTAGTGATGGGAACCAATATTTGACATGAGGGGTGGTAGGTTGGCTCACACAGTCATATAGCTAAACTTTTTGTGTCCAATGCAATCCTAGCACTATGTCTAAGTATTCTGGTCCTGATAAAGTGGTTTATTTAGGAACACATGTCCCGCTTGGCTCCCTTCAACAGGTCAAGCCTTATTTGCTGGCCCCAGGACACTGCTAAATGTTGGGTTTTCAAAAAATAAACAGTAGAATCTTCCATCATTCAGATATAAAGCAAAAGTCTTATCATATTTTGCATGTAGGCCACATTATTACATAGTGTACTATTGTTTGCATTGTACAGTACATCTTGGCAATTGTTCATTCGTGTCTTTGGGACAAGTAATCATAGTTAAATAGACCACCAAAAATAAAGAATAGCATTGTCATATGTTGCGATTGTGTAACAGCATACAGTTTAATATACTGTAAACCTTTTAAGACACTTTATATAATTAACTATATTGAGGGAATACTAGTTTTAGTAGTATTAATAGTAATGGGAATGAACCTAAGATACATGACAGCTGGGAGACTGTCATACTCCTCATTGTTACCCCTTGTAACCCTAAGCAAGAGATAGACCATCATCTTTTTTAAATGGACACAGTCATTTCAAAAACTTTTGATATGTTGTAAAGATATATCAAAAGTTTTGAAGGAATAGAGTGTTTAGCCCTCATCCTATTGCTAGATTAAAAGGATACTCGGGTGGAAAACTTTATTTTATTTTTTAATGAATTGGTGCCAGAAAGTTAAACAGATTCCAGTTCATTAAAAAAAAAAAAAAAGTTTTCCACCGTAGTACCCCTTTAAACCTGGAGAAGTGCATGCTTAGCATATTCTCCTCTCTATCTCTCTCTTAACCTTGTGACCAAGACAGAGCTATGATGCAAGTCTATGCAATGCCAAAGTCCTATAGACAGAGAGCGGGGAGAGAAGCATTCCGCCATTCATTTCTCTCATCACTCATTTTAGTTATCTGAGTGTTCAGTCTCCGACCGATCAAAACTTTTGATATGTCTTTAGGACATGTCAAAAGTTTTTATTTTGAAAGTGACAGGTACACTCATCCTCATTACTAGACCACGCTGAAGAAATAACTACAATAAAATTATCATATTGAAGATGCACTAGCCTTTTATTTTACTTATTATTCTTAAATAGTCCATCTGAATTCTCAGGGAAAAATTGCAGATAGACGTTGTCTAAATATTAGATAGATTGCTATCTGTTTACATAAAATAGTTCTAATAGGGTGCCCACCAGTGATGGGAAAAAAGGTATATGGAGTGGGTTGCTACCCAGAGCCTGATTTATATAGCACAGTGTTCTTTCAACCAATTATTTGGTTTGGCTCCACTCAAACAAGGCTTCCTCCAGTCACAGACTCTGAAATTCTTAGTTACCACAAATTAGTGTTAGACCGTCATGTGATAATATCTTCATTACATCATATTTCCACAAATGTCAGGTACATAGACCATGCTAGCATTTCATAAAGTCAAGAAACATACCACTGTGTATCAGGGCATTGATAATCTCAGCATATATACAGAGTCCATGGAGACATCACAAGCCATCCCAATGTAACGCTCAGTTTTTTGCTACATTTCAGGTGTTCCTCTTTATTTCTCAAACATGCACTGCACATTGAGTAATGAGTATGAAAAGTCTATGCACACCTGAAACAATTGCCGAAAAAACTGTTATCTCACAGTATTCATACTACAATAAATATACAAATGCATTCCTTACTGTTGGTTACCTAGAATAGAGATGAGCGTACTTACAGTAAATTCGATTTGTCACAAACTTCTCGGCTCGGCAGTTGATGACTTATCCTGCATAAATTAGTTCAGCTTTCAGGTGCTCCGGTGGGCTGGAAAAGGTGGATACAGTCCTTGGAGACTCTTTCCTAGGACTGTATCCACCTTTTCCAGCCCACCAGAGCACCTGAAAGCTGAACTAATTTATGCAGGAAAAGTCAGCAACTGCCGTGCCGAGAAGTTTGTGACAAATCGAATTTACTGTAAGTTCGCTCATCTCTAACCTAGAACACCATCACATGGGGCGGAGCAGAATTACTGGAGTAAAAAAAATGCATTTATGGAATCCATAAATTTAAAATGCATTGTGTAAGTCATACATTTATGGCTTATACATGTTCAGACATTATATATTTATTTACTGTCACATAAGAAATACATTGGAAAACATTTTATGGTTTACTGTTGAACTGCATGGAGGGAAAGCCATTGAGAATATGAAGAGAAGAGATTCCAATTAACTGTACTAATGTATTCGGTAAAGTACCTCAAATAGCGGATGTAGATTTCAACTGCATTATATATTGCCATAGATATGATGCAGTAAATATCCGGAGTCCAATTCTGGCAAGAACAAATCAGGTCCAGATGGCGTATACTGTTGCTTAGCAAGATGACACCTTAGTTAAATACACACATACACTTGACTGCTAGGAATTACTTCTAACATCTCCATTCTAAAAACCCTGAATTAGACGGATTCTGCTATTTTCGATCTGAATGGTTCTGCCGCTGTTTGCTACGCGCATAGGTGTAAATGTGGTTTCCACAAGCTGTCACATTTAACATAACAGAAGATAACTTTAGAAAATCTATTTCCTGGTGAAAAATCTATTTCCTTATGGCTGTTTCACATGGTAATTTTATATGCTGGGTATTTTTGGCACAAAGCATCTAATTCTTTGATATCTATTCCCGCGCTGAGTTTAACAGGATTCTCGAATCTGAATAAGGTCAAAGTCAATGCGCACGCACATTTTTAATTTGGAAAACATAAAGGACATGTGTTTGATTGCCATTTGCCTAACACTACAGGAAAGTAGAATTTCATTTTTCCCCCTGTAACATGAACAGCATTGAATATCCTTTACCTTAATGAGCACTGAAAATGTCAGCAAACCGGTGCACCTGGAAATGTTATTAATAGAGATACTAAGGCGAAACGTACCACTTTATTATGGCACTTACCACTGCAGACACCATACAGCAACTTGCTAAAATTGCTGAATCGGTGCCAACATCCATATAATATTTGTATTCAGCAAAAATTAGAGTTGTATTTCAATATCCTAAAACTGCCAATTTAGTCCAATAAAATAAAAGCATTGAAATTACTCCTATTAATACAGCTTGACGCCGATATAACTTTATATAATGCCATTATCAGCTTATGTTCAGAGGCAGAACATAAGCTGCAGACTGTATAGGCTTGCTAAAGTTTCGAACCATTAAAACCGCTACATATTTTAGGTTTAGATAGTGGTTTATAGAGATTGTACACATGTATGTAAATGAGGCTTATCTAACTAAGCACATATTGCGCTCTAGCCTTGTACTACACAGTGCTTTGTATTGCCATTTAGTTTTACATCCTCACAGGCTGATATATAGTGGCAACATGTACAGTATCACTACGAATTGTATCTGACCCATAGAAATGATAAACACATTGAAACAGGGGAAGATTTATCAAAACTTGTGCAAAGGAACAGGGGAGCAGTTGCCCATTACAACCAATATGATTGTTTCTTTTATTTTTTTATGGCTTAATTGGTTGCTATGGACAACTGCTATATTGTTCCTCGGCACATGTTTTGATAAATACTCGCCCAAATTTTAGCTGTTCACTAAGTTTGGCCATGTGTTTTCGTCATTTAACAGATCCTGCACCTCCATTGGGTGTGCCATTGTGCTCTTATCATTAAGGTGAACCATGGTAATGCTTTAAACAGATGTGAACAAGCCCTTAAAGTAATTCTCTATCTAGCTGATTACAGGGGGTCCGACCGCTGAGACCACAGTGTCCCATTAGAACAAAGCATTGGGAAGCAAATGGGCATTGCTATAGAGAATGAATAGATGGGCAACGGTGTCCTTCCAGTCCATTCGAACAGAAAACTGGGTTCTCCATTCTCAAGATCGTAGGGGGCTCCAGTGGCTTTACCCTCTGAGATCAGCTAGGGCAACTTTAATAGATGGCACAACTTCTTTAAGCTATTGCTTAATGCACATACACAGTAATACTTGATACACACAGGCATATGTAGTATTGTAAATGCTATCATTAAACCATTTCATTTCACCTACTGCATTTCTCAGTTTCTATTTGTGTTTTGTATGTACATGTATACACTACTGCCCAGATTTAATAATCTGCCTTAAACCAAAACTGCAGATTAGCCTAGATAGGTAAATACCACATGTTCCCAAATGCCCAGTCCCTAACATCAGTATTTATATTTGTGAACATTTTTGCTTTACTCGTTGGTTTAGAGGAGTTATACAGTATAAGAAAACACATATAGGCCCTGATTCACTATTGCAAATGTGACAGAAAGGTGGCCTAATTTGTGCCAAAAACTGTCTTACTTGCACTGCATTTATTATGTGTTTTAGACACCTCCTCAACTTACTACAAAAGGGATGTGGCCCACAGCAAAAGAGGTGTGACTTCGGTTAAAGGGATGTTGCTAAAGTGCACCATAATTCTGATGCATGAGCCACTGTCTATTCTTATAGAAAGCAGGAAAAAAAACTCCAAAATGGCGCTATCCCATAAAAAGCAAGGATGGGTTTCTTTGGTTATCAAACAATACTTTATTGTAAAAGACAGTCTACATGTACATCCATAAGCAAGATGTGTTTCGGGTATTTTCCTACCCTTTTTCAATTGCAGATGTGTCTGCACATCTGCAATTGAAAAAGGGTAGGAAAATACCCGAAATGCGTCTTGCTTATGGATGTACATGTAGACTGGAGGACACTTTAAGCTGAGTGATATATTTTGTGTTAGATTTCATGCTGCTGAGCTTAGACACTACTGTAAATGTATTGCCTTCGCATTGTTCAATTTTTATGTAAAGAGACACTTTACTTACAACAATCTCTTGTTATGTATTGCACTTAATAAACTTGTACCACATGACATTTTAAGCTGCAGTTCCCAGAATGAACAGCACCACAAATTCACATGCATAGTTTACCAGATATGATGCCAGCAACATACGGCATTTAACCCTTTACAAGGTGTCTGGGTAAAAATAATTCCTAATGTTTTACAAAGCATCTTGTCCAGATGCTGAAGGTTTAACTATACCAAAATATTATCCTAGTTTTTATACATTGACCCGGACTGTGAATAATGAAAATATATTATGTAAAAGCCAGGAGCTCATTAATAACCGCAGCTTATCATATACATTCCTTATTTTAGCAAGACTCCACTATTAACAGACAGTGGGGACATCTGCTGGAGTACTTATGTAATCATTCTAAATATTAAAGGAAGGAGGGATCTTTATACAGGGGTAAAGATAAAAGAAATGTTCTATGTGACAGCTTAAATTATATATATATATATATATATATATATATATATATATATATCAGGTTGTTTTGTCTCCTATGTTCCATACTATGTAGCAATTTAAAATAGGAATTCACTACAGAAGGTATAGTAGGTATTGTTCCTTCTATCTTTAAAGGCTTTGAATAAGAATGAAATGTGCCTACACCCTATATAGTCAATACTTATTGGAAACTGCCTTCAGCTTGGAAATCCATTAATTTCAGTGGAATATATGCACAGGCTTTGTACTCATTGATCCTTTAATACCAGTGGCAGACTGATATTTCCTATGAATTCGACTTCCTAAGTCCGATAATAAAAGTTCTAACTCTGAAAATCATGCCAATATAGTATATGCATAGTAGCTTTCTCACAGATGGAAAATAGCTTTCTTTCTGGTCCCACTTATTGGACACAACATCCCAGACAGTCAATGTTTGGCTCCTCTAAAAAAAAAAAAAGGTCTTAAAACAGGACTTCAATAGCCAAGCCAGAATTTCTACTGAAAGGTAATGTTACCCATCTGTAGACAGCTGTTTGGAGATTGTTGTCTCTAGTCAGTCCACAGTAGAGTGTTGGCAAGAAAAATTAAAACTGGAAAATTATTTTTGAAGCAAAGAGAAAACCAAAGCCATTTTTTCACAGTCCCACATCCTGCCTACTTCCTATGAACAGCAATTCTGCTATTTTCCCTGCCCAGAGCTATTGCAGAACATCTAATTAGTGAGGTTGCAGCACCTACTATTAATTCCCTGTCTGCTCCTCTGCCTATGACATCATTCATCACAAGGCAGCATTCTGTTTACACATGTCATACTTCTTAAATGTCTCATAAAAGTGGTGACATCATTCAGGGGACAGGGCTAGAGCTAAGAGACAAGATCCAGCCATGTCTCCTCCATCCAGCAGAGGATGATGCATTGTCCTGGGTTAGATTGTTGAAAATAAAAATACTACATAACTTCCTGTCAAAAGAGAATTATGCGAAAGTATCCTAATGCCAGTACAATTTGTAAGAACATTATATCACTAAGTTACATATTTTGATGTGATCGTCTTAATTAAATATAGTTTTCTGATGCCGGAATATACCTTTAATATCCACTGTAGGTCGAGGTCATTCACCTCCTAAAAAATCAATAATGAGGAGAAACGTGATCAATTTCCATTTGATTACTTTCTACAAGTTCTTTTTACTATATCTACTGCAGCTCTCCAGTACAAAGGACAGCGATAACAGCAGCAATAAACTAATGACATAGCTTAAATGGAGCCCTTTATAAATGTCATGAAATCCCTTACACAGGAATCTGTCATTAGTACAATAAGTCCAATAATGTGCGAAAATGATGCATTCATTTTTATACGATGAATATGCATATTCTGTGATAAGGCAAAATTAGAACTTGAATGTGAGCAAGCAATATATGAAGTCACATCTAACATCATCTCAGCCAGTTCATCTGAGTAGCTGACTAAGCACTTCTGAAATTATATTTTCTAATTTAACTTGGCTGTTTCTCAAAAACATTATAGTCTGGAGAAATTTGTGCTATAAATCTTTAATGCTGAGAAGATAAAACTGCATTCATAGACGTGGGTTTCATTTTTTCAGTAGATGTTTAAAAAGTATGTAGAAGGTGATTCATTGGTGTAAAATATGAAATGGATATTAGTAATATTGTTATGAAAGTATAACTGTAAACAAAAATATTTATATAAACATGAAATTAAACTGGGCTTCACTGGTGAAAACTAGTCCAGCCAATAAGTTGGAGGTGACCATATAGGCCAAGTACACTTTTATTTTCTACCTGCACAAGAAAAGTGAGCTAGTTTTGTGGGTTTTTTTTATTGCTATTATTTCCAACAAAACATTGTGAAAGTGAGAAGTGTTTGATGTTCACACAACACTTCCCTCCTTTCTTTTGCACCAAAAATCGTCTGTTATTTTGTTGTTTTACAGTCCAAAAGAGTGCTCAAAACCATCCACAATTTTTTATTATCGAGTTCAATGGAACTCAATTGAAAAATGGCTGGTAATACACGTACTGTATTATCTAACAAACATTATTTAAAAAAAAAAAAAGATTACAGTTATTAGCAAAATACGGCTTTAAAAACGGCAATTTTTTTTGTTGGTAAAAAGATCGGACAAAAAACTATGTATGATCATGACCTTTCTACTTTAGGCTGGTTATAAGGGCAAACTAGATGGACCATGCAGTCTTCTTCTGCACACATCCTCAATGTTTTTTCATTGTATTTTTGTTTGCATTTTGTTCCCCAAAACATTGCAGTTAGATGTTACATAAAAATCTGTCGTGGAGTATAAAATATACTATGTACAAAACATTTTGGTGGCATTCATCTGGCTTTTTTTTAGGTCAGTAATTTTATTTATTTCTCATCGTGCTCTGGGTACAGTGTTTATTCCCTGGTGTTTGTTTCTATTGGTTTCTTGATAGGACATAATAAATGCCAGAAACATGCATGTAGAAAATGACACTAAATAAAGAGCACAAACAAAAATGGGGAAAAAATTAATGTTACAAATGGCGTTATAACATATACTTATTCATGCAGTTTAAAACAGCAGAAAATAACAAGTCTCTTTTAATGCTAGGGATCACAGAAAGCTCTGGTCTTTATTGATTAACCCCTTGCACTCCACAATCAATATTGGCAGGGGATCAAAGCGGGGGCGTTTGGCTGTATAAGGACTTGATATTTTAAAAAGACCCTGGGGGGGGGGCAATATGAAACAGCAAATAATATGCACATATTCAGCTTTCCTTATAGCAATCTGTAACATAAAGATAGCACATATTATCAGGGAAAATCACAAAAACAAACAATAAAGAAATACATTTTTTCTGCATTCTCTACAATAGAAAATAAATCATAGATTATAAATTTTAAGATCTGGAAAAATAAAGCCATTCTTTATTACTGTGAGGAAATAAAGTTGTGGAAGTCAACTTTTTAATTGTCATTTGTGGCACAGAAACCGTAAAATATTAAACATTAGCCGAGCGCACATTCATTGAGATACAATCTTATTGTCTTTGAAATATTTATATCATCATTTAAATGTCATGCTTCAGGTTATTCACTCACAGACAAAACAACTTGTTTACCAAAGAAATAATCTATGAGTTTAAAACATCATTTTCTACTGCAGTCATAAAGGCCACATGCTATTGTGGTAATAAAGACTATGATGTACTGATGTGACTTTAGGGCTGCCACCTGGCACATGAACAACCTGTGAGGTTCCTTTACTAAGGCCTTGAGATATAATTAGGTAAAATTCTACTTGAAGTGAAATTACTCAGATACCTATTTAAAGGAAAACCAAACAGTTATTTTTTCTTTAAACGTAATAAAAAAAAGTTTTACTGCAGGAATGTTCTCATATCATAACATGAAATGGATATTAGTACTCAACAACTTTGGTCTTCAGCTTGAACATTAGGTCGATATTTAATGTGTGATAATGGAGTGTTTTATGGGCATTGCTCCTTTTACCTAACACAGTTGTCAAAGCTGTTATCCAAGATTAGAAAATCAAAGCAATTTTTCCCCAAAACAGCAACACATCTGTCCTCAGGTTGTCTCGGATATTACAACTTGGCTCCCTTCACCTCAATGGAACTAAGCTGTAATATCACATACAAACTGAGGACAGGTGCGGAGCTGTTTTTGGAAAATGTTTTTTTACTGTTTTTCTAATCTTGGATAATCCCTTTAATGCCCTTTGCAAGATTGAGAAAGATAGGAAGAAAGCATAATTGGTTCCACTATTATAAATGTTCTTGGTCATATAGGATTTTTATATCATTAACAGGTATGGTGTAAGCCAACTCCTGACACTGTAAGAATACAAAGGTTTTTAGATTTGAAGTAATAAGGGGAAGCATGGTAGACATTTATTTCCTCCTTCATGGTATTAAAGGGGCATTCAACTGGATAGATTTACTGCCAATATTATAGCTTCTTTAATCCAATAGGAATTAATCTCACCAAGGGCATACTCACACTGAGGAATTGACGAGAATTTACTTGCATAATTCTGCGCTACTATTCAGTTCCAATTTTTCTTCAAATAAAAGTTCTATTAACTTCAATGGTCATTCCACTGCGCTGTTCACACTAAGGAATCGTATCATAAGAACATGTTTATTCTTCTGGTGCAATTTGCAGGTAAAAGCCAATTGAAGTCACAGGGACTTTATAGTTCCTGCTTAAATAAATTTGGAGGGGAATGTGGAATTGACGCTAATTTGACACATCATTTTTGTAAAGGAAAATTGAGAGCCAGACCATTAGTCATTGTAGTACTGATCTTCCTCCAGATATCCTCTTTAAATTCCATGCTGAATTCCTCTTTAAACTCAGCACCAGTTCTGCACCAGTTCCCCGCCAAGCAAATGATAGCAGATGTGCTGAATTGTCTGACCGGTATGATTTCTCCTCAATATCTAAGTTTAAACCTAACACTTAATTAATGTGATGATACTTACAGGATTAATGTGATGACTACATAACTATACCATATTAGTCTTCTGTCTTCTTCACCTTCCCTTCTAACTCCTCTTGGGCAGGGTCCTCTTTCCTCCTGTACCAGTCTGTTGTATATTAATATATTGATTTCTGTCAGTTAATAATGTGCTTCTCTATTTTATTATGTTTGCTATGTCAAATCTTACATGTCTCTGCATTTCTCTTTTTAGGGTAATCAGGAAGCTACAGCACCTCCCGATACAATGGCTCAAACTTACGCCTCTGCTCAGTTTGCTCCCCCACAAAATGGTATTCCGGCAGAATATACAACTCCACATCCTCACCAAACTCCAGACTACACAGGACAGTCCACAGTTCCAGAGCACACATTAAGTATCTACACCCCGGCGCAGACACACTCTGAACAGAGTGTTACGGATACAAACGCACAAACTGTCTCTGGCACAGCAACAGTAAGTCAATACCAAATGATAGTATTATTTAATATCAAGTGTATTTTTGAGTTGTGATGATCTGATTTATTTAGTCCATGTCTCACTATATTGGGATGTTTCTTTGTTTGATAGTAGACAAGTGTCAGTACAAGTGCAATGGTTGTGGTGTATGTGGTGGCTTCAAAGCCAATGATAACAGTAGTAAGAAGATCCCAGCACTCACCAAGTTGGAAACGCATACATTATGCACCAATACTATGACAAGATGTGAATTGCATTCAACTTGGTGGGTGCTGGGATCTTCTTACTACTGTTTCTGTGATTGATGGGATCATTACTGAATGATACCGATTCAATGTTTTGAAGATCTTTCAGAATACCTGGTGCCATCATAATGTAGTGAAAAAAGGGACAGAAAGCGCCAAATACAGGAGTATTTATGTGTCGAATAAAACTAAGCAAAGAGAATCAAGAGTCAAGAGGCTAGTAAGACAAAGGCTCGCCTGCTCGTGTTGTGCTAAGCAGTCATAACACTACTACTCGCAGTTAGGGAACATACTTAAAAAATACTGCTACCGGGCTTGACTTTAGAACTTCACTTTAAGGAATTACGACAGATAATTGGTTCCATGAAGTTAGTGGAGCAGACAGGACTACAGGCACTTGTGGTGTAACTGAGAGAAAGACAACACTTTATTGATCAAAACTTCAGTTTACTCGGAACACATCAGGTGTTCTTAAGAAAAGAACAGGTTTAGGAAATTTTTCTAGGTTTGTTTTGAATTGAATGGTTTAAATTGTGTTTTTTTTTGTCATATTTTTTTCAGTATTGGGTTTTCATTAAATTTTTATATGCTTTTATAAGACCTATGCAGCTGACAATATAAATATGACCTTAAAATATCTAAAGGAGTAGATGACTATAGGAACTAGTTTTATGGGAAACCAGTCATCCTGTTCACCCACAATAAACCCAATACACTGGGTTATAGTGCTGGTGAACAGGAGACCAATACAGGATCTCTAAGATACCTACCTTCAGTCCAGGGCCCGGTCCCTCTGAAGATCAGTTTCTATCTTCGCTGAATTGCACACTGGAGGCAGGGCCGCCATGGAAATTTGAATATTCATGGCCGCTGGTCATGTGAGCACTCAGTAAGCACAAGCAGTCACGTGACCAGTGACCATGGACATTCAAATTCAGCTAGCGCGCAATTCAGAGAAGATAAAGGCTGATCTTCAGAGGGACCAGGTGCCAGACTGAAGGTAGTCAGTGACCCCACATTGGTCTCCTGTTCACCCACACTAAAACACGGTGTATTGGGTTTAGTGTGGGTGAACGGCTGAACGGGTAAACGGGTGACAGTTTTCCTTTAATTTGCTTGTTGGATAGTTGATCCCTGCACATAAAGTTATCTTCTATTCCCAGAATAGGGAAGTATTTCCCAACCAGGGTTCCCTATCCCAGTGTGTCCCCGAGATGTTGCAAAACTGCAACTACCAGCATGCAAGGACAGCCAAAGGCTGTCTGGGTATACTAGGAGTTGTAGTTTTGCAACAATTCATGGACACCCTGCTTAGAAACACTGGGATAGGGAATAACAAGCTGATCAGGGGGGGGGGGGGTCTTACCACTGGGGCCTCCATTGATCCTGAGAAGCGAGGCACTTCACATGCACAGAAAGTATTCCATTTATTCACTATAGGACTTGCTAAGTATTGCTGAGATCAGTGCTTGGTAATGTTTGAAAACCACAGGAGATTTATCAAAACCTGTGCAGAGGAAAAGTTGCCCAGTTGCCCATAACAACCAATCAGATCCCTTCTTTTATTCTTAACAAGGCCTCTGCAAAATGAAAGCAGTGATCGCATTGGTTTCTATGGGCAACTGGGCAAACTTTTCCTCAGCACAGGTTTTGATAAATCTCTCCCCAATAGAGATTAAAAACAAAGTAATTGGCTGCCTATGCACAGTACGTTCCATTAATTCCTGGGGTATATTTTCCCCATTTTCAGAATAGATAGGGGCAATAATGGTCAGAACCCCAGTTATCAGCTATCCTGAATTAATAATAGGGAATACCCTTTTAACAAGACCACTGTATGATCCTACTTTGATCTGGGCCTGATTTAATAGAACTGTGGAAGATCCAAATATTGCAGCAATAAAGGCAGTACCCCACATTAAAAACGTACCCATTAGCATCCCATACAGATTTGTTACACATTTTGAAATAGTTTTAACCCATTGCATTTCAATAACAATAAAGGCATGCCGGGATTTCAATATCTTCAGCCTTTACTTTAACTGTTTTGATGTTTTTTTTGACTGCATGTCAATAGGATTAATATGCCCTCACTGAAAATCCAAAATAGGTACTGGACATATGAACATGTCGTGATATACTGTATACTACTATGTTATACATCCAGAACTATGATTACTCTTATCCAGTGCTCATGTGCCCTAATTCCTTATAAGAAGATCAAATTCTTTCGAGGGTTTATTTTCTGCTTCTAACAGCCAATTCCTCTCTCACTCACATCATCTGTTTGATATGTTAAACATCTTTTCCTTATCCAATAATATATTTTACTGATAAAGACAGGTTCCTAATTCTCTGTGCTTTGGTGGCTGCAGGATTCAAATGTCTTTCTTAAGCACCAGGTATTAAGGCAGCAGGGGGTAATGCAGTATAAAAGAAGTCACCTAATATCACAGCAAAGTATCTTTTCTTGTCATTGCCTTTGGTATTTGCCTTCTATGCAATTTACCTTTGTAAAGTAGCGTCTCATATTTTGACTCAGCAGATGCTTTTTCACTAAGCTGACGCTGGCGACTTATTTTACCTTATTCTTTCCTAATCTATTGTGAATGGAGCAGATAGGCAATGAAAGAAAAAATATTGTCTAGAAGTCATAGGAAAAGCCTGCTAATGCACTCCTTGTAAAATGACCAACTAATCTGAGCAGTCAGAAAACACATGAGAAATACATTATCTTGTTGTCTGTTGCAGTACTTTCCAAACCAATTGAGAAGAAAATATCCTTATAAGCAACTCTACTTAGAATTGCTCTGTAATGGTGCTGTAGGGGGACACAAATCAAATCAGATCCATATTTTGGAAATATTTTTGATTTTTTTTTATCTGAATTGTGTGTAAATTCGTATGGATTCATTTTGTCCTTGATCCTGTACACTGAGTGGCCTAGAGGTAAGCAGTGTTGCTGCGTGCATCATAGTTTTTATTCACTACATTTGCTGGACCAGGCCCTCTGCACCTGGCCCAGCTGCTCAGTGTACTTTACAGGAGCAGGGACTCCTACCTTTGGCAGGAATCCCTGCTCCTGTAATACTCATAGGCAGTCTCAGTACAATCGGGGCACTTCCAAACCTAAATAGGGATCTAAATCCAAAACTTATCTGACTAGTCAGATTTATTTGTCCCAAAACCATTCTTAAAATTTTGCTAATCTCTTGTGCTGTATATAAATAGACATCTTGTATTTAGCTTGTGCATGCAGGGATGTTATAATACAGATTTTTTTTTCAACCATTAACTTTATTGAAATATCTGACCCAAGACATCTGTTTGTTAATACAACATATTATTACCCTGGTTTCATTCATTTGGTATACATGTATATATAATTTCATGACATAGATGCATAAAAATTCTTGTAATCCAGCATCCAAAGGCCCTAATAGCTCTGATAGGTACAAGACAAGGCTTCAGTATAGGGTGCAGCAGGAGGGCCGCAGATGGACCATTGTATCCAAGCGATTTCCATTGTTGTGTATGAGGCTACACAACCACCCAGGGTGAGCAGTTTAAAATTAGCTTTTACTCTCCCCTCCCCCCATCTCCGGTGGTATTACCCTATGGAGCGCCTTCTCTCCTGTTTTTAGAACTAATAGCTCTGAGACATCCAGATTGCGTGGATTATTTGCCAGTCATAAATAAGTATATATATAAATATATATATATATATATATATATATATATATATATATATATGTATATATATATATATATATATATATATATATATATATATATATAACTAATTTGTAAACACAGAGAACTAGTATAGGTCAGAATAATATTATATGGGAAACCATGCACATTTCTCTGCATGTCTAACTGTCTGTAAGGCTCCCCAAAACAAACCCTTTCAGTCCCACCCCCTCAAAAAAATTATAATTTACATTTCAGCTAAATATGAAGCTTATGATAATGATGAGACAACTCAATCTGTCAGCTTCATATTGAGCTCAAACAGATAATAGATAAATAAAATGATACCTGTCTTTTAGCTGATGGCTGTTTGAAAAGTTATGCAATCATGTTTTCATTCTAAACTTAAATGTCATAGAGGCAGGGCAGAGCTGTGGCTTGCATGCCTCGTCCTTCCCTCTCTCTCTCTGTTGGCTTTCAGTGCCGAGCCCTGGAATGGAATCATGCAGAACAGGGAGGGGAGGGAGAGTGAAGAGTGGTGCCTATTTCATCCCAGCTATTCCTTTATGACACTTGAGCTTAGAAGCAAGACATGATTTTATAACTTTGCAAACAGTCATAAGCTAAAAAACAAGTATCATTTGTAACAAGTATCAGCTATATACCCATGGCTACAACTCTGAGCTTAATGTAGAACTGATATATTCCCTTTAACACAAAAACTGCTGCCATTCTTTGCTTTTTAAGCAGAAAAACATCCTGCTTGATTTGGTAAAGGAACTTTTTGATAATACAAATCTACAGTAAATCTGATCGCTGTCTCGACACACAAGAAGTGGCTGCTTTTTCAATCACAGGCTGTGGTCACCACTACCACTCATGAGATATGGTTCAGTGATACCACAGTCTACTTAGAAAGACTGACAATAGATGCATTTGCTCCATTAAAATGGTCCATCTTGTCTAAGCCTCTTAATTTTTTTTATCCACATCTTACAGATGTTCTGTCACTTTTCTACATACTCCCTAGATTAATGAAAGTAAGCTTATGTTGTAAGCCTGACAAATAGTTCTAAATATCAGTGTGTGACCCTTGTCTTGCAATGTGTTTATCCCGTATGGTGCGGTTTTAAGTATTGAATATTCATGAAGCATTCATGGATAGATTTTATAAATTGCTTATTTACTGTACTTCATTCTATAATAGTCCATGAAATGAACTGATTTTATTTTGGCAAAAACATCTCTTTCTCCTTTTCCCTGAATGTAAATACATGACATATCAGATCCAGTGCTGTTACTGGGCTCGGTTTAACAATACTGAAATATTAACGAGTGGGATAATAATGACAGTAGGTTTCATATTTAGAATGTGAGTGATGGTGCCTATGATATAAAAAAAGGAATAACATAGATATAAAATACCTTGGTTTTTGTAACATTTGTGAGTTTAAATGGAAATACATCAATTTCTGAATGTATATATAGAATCTTCATATATTGAGTGAACGTGACACAGACTACAAATTAATCAGGCTGGGTTCACACATCGTACAATTCCATGAAAAATATAGCTGAAAAATTGTTAAAAACTGTTATATTTTTAATGTCAAAATGTGCTCAATGAAAGTCTATGAAAAATTGGCTGTCTGTGTATATACTGTAAACATAATACACGCTTGACTCTTGTCTATAGAGGGGGGGGTGCAATGTACAGAATTTTAGTGAGCACACCCAGCCTTAGACTGATTAATGTGTAATCTGTTTCATGTTTACTCAATATATGGAGCATAAGGCTAGGTTCCCACTGAAACAGTCATACGTTGCTGCCCCATAGATAGCAAAGACAGTGCCTAAAGAACATTATATATATATATATATATATATATATATATATATATATATAGATAGATAGATATATGTGTATATATATACATATCTATATCTATATATATGTGTGTGTGTTTGTATCCAGGAGTTATGTTACCCTTTTTAATATGAATCGTAAAGTAGAGACTGGATTTCATTGGTCTGTCACAATTGTATAAATGCAAAGTAGCTTTCAAGAACTTACATCTTATCTTTGCAATATGTGGCCGATGCTGCTAGCAATGATATTCATGGTATGCACGCGTCCACCCTCCAGCCACAGATTGACAAGATTTCTATCAATCACTGTGCATAGGAACAGCAGCTGAGGGGCAGAGGAGCATGCATATCATGAATATCATTGGACAGGATGATGGCGGCACAGGCAGCGCTGACCATATGCTGCATAGGTAAAATGTAAGTTCTAAAAAATGACTTCACATTAGCATATAGGTTATATACTGTAAATCAGTGGAATGAATAAATAAAAACAATAAAAAATGAAATTGTCTGGTTTTGCCCGTAGCAACCAATCACAGCTCAGCTTTAACATTTCAATGGGGTTGTCCAGTAAAAAAAAAAAAAAACTTCAGTACATCACTGGCTACAGTCTGAGCCAATTGGTTAAAAAAAAAAAAAGACCGGACAATCCCTTTCGACAGTTATCATCGTCACCAATTCCAGAGGATGGGTAAAAAGTGTCTGAATGCTGGGGGCTCCACTACTGGGACCCCCACGAATTGCTATACCTTTGTAAGCTTACGGGACTGACAAAGATAGCCAAGCGCCATACGTCACCATTTTATTTAGACTCTACAGATGTGCAATAAAGATAGGACAGTTGGATGATTTCTATAGACAATGCTGTCGGGGAGTGAAGGACTTAAAGGTGTACTCCGCCCTTAGACATCTTATCCCCTATCCAAAGGATAGGGGATAAGATGTCTGATCGCGGGGGTCCCTCCGCTGGGACCCCCAGCAATCTCTCCTGTGGCACCGCAGTCATCTGGTGCACAGAGCGGACTTCGCTCCGTGCCTGATGACTAGCAATGCACCTTGATGTCACACCCCCTAGTGATGTCACAGTCACTACCTCTAAATGTAAGTCTATTGGAGGGGGCGTGATGGCCACCACACCCCCTCCCATAGACTTGCATTGAGTGGGAATGGCCGGGACATCACAAAGGGTGTGAATGTGACGTCAAAAGTCTCCGATGCAGCTGCCAACTTTCTAATCGAACGCCTGGTGCTTCAGGATGATCATGTGGGGTCTCTGCGGCGGGACCCCTGAAGTTAGACATTTTATTCCCTATCCTTTTGATAGGGAATAAGATGTCTAGAGGCTGAGTACCCCTTTAAGGGTCCATTCACACTAGAATATGTACAGCTCATAGCCATTAAGCTGGCACATAGTGTAGTTTCTTTGCATCTGAAATATGAATATAAGAAGGGAAATCAGCATGCCATCATATAAAACATTGCTCTGGAATTTGGCCTGAATTTGAACTTATTTGGAACATAGAGGAAAAAAAAAACTTCATGGGCCTTTGTAAAAAACTGGAGTCTCACAGTCAGGAAACTAAAATGAACTGTAGACCCATACTATTTGTACAAGTACTACCTATGCAATATAATAAATAAGTTCAACGTATCCCACAGGCTTTAAAGGGGTACTCCACTGCCCCAGCATTCAGAACATTTTGCAAATCTCCTCATAAGATCAACCTCTTCTCCTGGCTAGCATCACACTGCTGAGACTCGTAAGTGGTTTGGTGTCAATGTACACTACATGCAGTTTTGATGCATTTTCTTATTCAAAGTGTGGTTTATAGAGAATTATTTCCATAAGGAAACAATGATTGATTACAATTGAGGTATTTTTTAAAGACTTAAAATCTTTATGCTGTTGACATGTTGCATAAGTACAAAATTTTTGGTCAGTTTTACCACATTTTGGCCTTTTTTTTTTGCTGCAATTTTCCTAAATTGCAGTACAAATCATGTTTTTATTGCTATTTGCACAATTGCGGTGCAACACCAGCAGCACCAGCCCTCTTGTCCATTGTCATTTGGATGTTTATATATGTATGGTTGGGTATTAGTAAGGTATTTGTTTTTTCCTTTACATTTCTAGTATAGTAATTTGCATTAAATCTGTCTGTATATGACTGTCGATTTTTATCCATATACTTAACCTCAGCCCCAAGGGCGTTCCTTGGGACCTAAGTACATTTTGTTCACACTTTAGTACAAATGTTGGTTGCACACTCAAAACTTTTCTATTTTTATTACAAAGATAAGAGAGGTGACCATTTATTTTCTTCCAAATTCCCCTCTAGTCTGTGAAAGTCAAAATGGAGAGCAGAGGGAAAGCTCACATCGACTCCTATATGATCCTATTTCAGTGAATGAAATGATATGTTAACAGTGAGCAGGAAGAGAATTTTAGCTTTTTCTGCTCTGGCAAAACCTCTCTAGGGGATTTGCTAGAGATTTGCTCTAAACCTTATTTGCAAACAGATAAAAGTACACAAATTCCTCTGGATCTGAGACGAGTCAGAAGAAAATGGCATCCATGTTGGCAAGGCAACATGGATCAGCTCTCATCCACTGAGACTACATCAAAGCTGCCAGATCAATTTGCTTGAATCTCCACTGTACTTGTGGGGCAGAGTGTGGGAATGCAGTGTCTGCATTAAAATAATATATTAAATGAAACAAATACATGATATTACATAGTGACTAATGGCGATACGTTTTATAATTAGGTAAACATTTAAATAGATAATTCTGCTATTATTCCATAGAGCATTTTCTTTTATGGTTTTTTGTTATTTCTGTATGGATGTGTTTCAGCAGACATCATGTTCTGGACTATCCTATTAACCACCAGATAAAAAGACTTTACTGTTTAAGAAAGGGAAAGGTGCAGTTTGACTTTACTGTACTTTGCTGAATATGTAACAACAAATGATGCTGATAGCAAGTGGCATTTTGTAGGTTAAATCTATGCGTCTTTCCATATTATTATAATAGTTTTCTGCCTGGTTGTTCTTTCTATTCAGGGAATGAAGGATCACCCTAATGTAGTGGTCGCCGAACCAAGAGAGGGAAAAAATGGATGTAGCAATTTCCCACTGGACCCGCACCACATTCCATTTAGATAGTGACTCTGGTCGGCTCATCTTTTGCACTGTATCAGTTTTATTGCTGGATGAAAAACCACGGCAGACCTCGGTTTTCAATCCAGCAACCAAACCGGATGGGGTGCAAAAATAAGCCAACCGGAGTCATTATCTGACTCTGGACGGCTCATTTAAATGAATGGGATGTGGCGCAGGTCCGGCGGGGATACGGCCGCGGCCATTTTAAAATTTACTTGCCAAATGCGTCAGCTGAATCACACAATTGTAGTGTGAATGTAGCCTAAGTTCAGTGTAGCAGCTGGTACAGCTCGCACTAGGCCACCACTTAAGGCCATGTTCACACAATGTAATTTTAGCATTTTTTGTGAGATGTGCTTTTTGCACTTGTATCCCCTTTGGATGCTTTGACATTCATTGTTAGCCAATCTAAGTCAGAACACAAACCTTTGGTGGCTCATATTACTTCTTGGACATTATTCACCATTCCATACTGAAATGGTGCAGATGAGGGACATTTAGGAGAGTGAGGGTAGGGGAGGATATTGCTACAAGAGAAGAAAGGAAAGTGAAAAATACTGCTGAAAAGGAGAGAATGGAAATTAACACTATGAGCAATGGAAGGTAGAGTAAAACTTCATCCAGAGAAAACGGCTTCCATATTGGAAGGATGTGAGTAAAAAATTGCCAAAGGATAGGAGAGGAAGAAATGTAATGTTAGATGGGAGGAGATGTCCATGTCCAAACTAGAGAAAGAAGATGTATCTAATTCTGATCAGATGTAATAAAGATGCATTGCTACAGCCACATATTCTAGCCCAACCATAGTTTCATGTAGATCAGATCTGTTGTCTAACCGGGATATGAGGCCATAACAGGGCATACCTAAATTACACTTGTGTCAAATGTTATCTTTAAGCGTTGTTTGGCAGTATTATTTAGACAGTCTATGATGGTATTACTTAGGCCGTACATGGAAGTTGTATTGTTTTAGCATAGAGTAGTTGTAGGTCTATAACATTTCTATCACAGACGCAATTTTTTGCTAGTACTGAAAATTAGGGAAAATAAGACCAAAAAACTTCCATCACCGGAATTATTTTTTGTGATTGAGATATATATTCTTTGCACAATTCTAGTACCATTGGGCTATACAATTTTTATTTTGCACCTTCAGTAAGTCTTTCATGAGAATATTATATATATATATATATATATATATATATATATATATATATATATTCCATTTTCTTATGATATCATAAGAAAAGCATGCAGTTTGTATCCTATTATCCTTACAAAGTCATGCATATTTTTAGAAGCCTTTATCTTTACCAGATATGAATTTCAAATATATTTTATCAGATACACCTCTTTTAAGAAGGGGCGTTAGGACAAAATAAACCCATCTATACAAAGCTCTCCTGATGCATATTTCCAATGTCGTCTTATGTATGCACAGAATTGTAAACCTTAACCAAGACTACTGCATCTAATCATTCAGATTTCTACCAAAGGCAACTAAATACAGTTTAGTGCGTCCCAGACCACCTCAATTTGTGTAATTTCTAGCAAAGCATGGCAATATTACTGGGGATGTAAAATACAACTTTACACAGAATTTATAAATAAAACATTATTTTAATGGAATTCTCACATGAATGCAATGTTTTATTAATGTCTGCATGACCTCTGCAGCGCACAATACAACTATAAAATGTTGGTTATTAAGCTTTTAAAAGGTTTAGCTTCAAAACTGTATTTAGTAAAATATGCTTAAAGTGTTAACACAAAGTACTGAAAATAAACCATGAGGCTGTTTTCATACACTATTTTTGGACCACATTTTTAGCTTTAAATGACAAAAAATTAGGACCCAATGCAAAAAAAAAAAAACATGGCTACATAAACTGTGTGAAGAAAAACCTATCTTAAAATAATATTCAACAAAAGGCTCAAAAAACAATGTATGAACATAGCCTAACTTTTAGCTAAAATTTTCTTGTGTCTTGTGATGGTGACCATAGATGTGATAATTTTGACAATATAGTGGACAGAGCTCAGCATTCTTTACCCCTTAACAATTTGTGGCATGTCATGGTGACAATAAAGAAGCTTGGTCAGGGCTTGGCTTTTAGCAGCTGACAACACTGGTCCATAGCAGATATTTAACCTTCTAGATGCCACTGTCAATGCTGACAGTGTTATCTACACAGATAGAAGCAGCGTCAAGCTACTGTCTGATAGAATTGCAGGAAATGAATGGGTTGTCATGGGATCCCAATGCTTTCTGAAGATTTCTGTGGTTGCCATTACAGATCACCTATTACAGCCTGCCATAGGCCTGCAAAATTGGTTCAGCAAAAAACAGTCTCTCTTATGGCTCTGTAGATGGAATAACGAAGAGAAATGGCTTTTAGAAGACGAGGAGGAAAAATAAAAAGTCAGAAATGAAAATTGGGCCAGTTTTTGTTGTTTTGAGGCTATCTCTGGTAGAATGAGATAGAGCTTAACCCCTTAAGGACTCAGCCCATTTGGGCCTTAAGGACTCAGACAATTTTATTTTTATGTTTTTGTGTTTTCCTCCTCGCCTTCAAAAAATCATAACTCTTTTATATTTTCCTCCATAGACTAGTATGAGGGCTTGTTTTTTGCACAGTTGTTCATTGTAATGCCATCACTCACTTTACCATAAAATGTATGGCGCAACCAAAAAAATACTATTTGTGTGGGGAAATTAAAAAGAAAACTGTGATTTAGCAAATTTTGGAAGGTTTCGCTTTCACGCCGTACAATTTATGGTAAAAATGACATGTGTTCTTTATTCTTTGGGTCAATACAATTAAAATGATACCCATGATAACATACTTTTCTGTTGCTGTTGTGCTTAAAAAAAATCTCACACTGTTTAACCAAATTAGTACATTTAAAATCCCCCTATTTTGAAGACCTATAACTTTTTCATTTTCAAATATAAGCGGCAGAATGAGGACTCATTTTTTTGCGTCGTGATCTGTACTTTTTATTGATACCATATTTGCTTATATAAAACTTTTAATACATTTTTAATAAATTTTTTTGGGAATAAAATGTTATAATAAAGTAGCTATTTTGGACTTTTTTTTTTACGTTCACGCCATTCACCGTACGGTATCATTAACATTTTATTTCAATAGTTGGGATATTTACATACACAGCCATACCAAATATGTATATAAAATATTTTATTTTACACTTTTTGGGGGTTAAATAGTGAAAATCGGACAATTTACGTTTTCATTGGGGTTTTTCACATTTTTTTTTAAAATATCCTGTGATTTGTTTTAAACATTGGTGAGCATATATGGATCCCAATGAGAAATGTTGACTTCCTAACTCAACTAGTGCCAGTGGTCACTATCTTGAGTTTTAAGTGCTTGGTTGGTCGATATGATTTTAACTAATATTTCTCAACCAGAGATTCTTTAAAAAAAAAAAAAAAGGGGGCGGGGGGGTATAGAAGAGGGGAGTGTATACCTCTTTTGAATGTACTTGGTTTGGTATATTAGTTGGTTTACCCCATTTCCCATCTATTGGGTAATTTTGTATTAATGTTTTTTGGATATACATACATTACATAATTTCCTATTCATTGTACAACAATCAGTTATAACTTCAGAGCAAACTTTACATGATACCATGCATAAATATAAAGGCTTTGCATACTGTCTATATACGCTGCTCAAAAAAATAAAGGGAACACTTAAACAACACAATGTAACTCCAAGTCAATCACACTTCTGTGAAATCACACTGTCCACTCAGGAAGCAACACTGATTGACAATCAATTTCACATGCTGTTGTGCAAATGGAGTCTGCAAGTGGTTCAGGTAGTGCAGCTCATCCAGGATGGCACATCAATGTGAGCTGTGGCAAGAAGGTTTGATGTGTCTGTCAGTGTAGTGTCCAGAGCATGGAGGCACTACCAGGAGACAGGCCAGTACATCAGGAGATTTGGAGGAGGCCATAGGAGCGCAACAGTCCAGCAGCAGGACCGCTACCTCCGCCTTCGTGCAAGGAGGAGCACTGCCAGAGCCCTGCAAAATGACCCCAAACAGGCCACCAATGTGCATGTGTCCACTCAAATGGTCAGAAACAGACTCCATGAGGGTGGCATGAGGGCCCGACGCCCACAGGTGGGGGCTGTGCTTAGACCAAGATTGGCAAATTCACCACTGGCGCCCTGTGCTCTTCACAGATGAAAGCAGGTTGACACTGAACACATGTGACAGATGTGACAGATTCTGGAGACGCAGTGGAGAAGGTTCTGCTGCCTGCAACATCCTCCAGCATGACCAGTTTGATGGTGGGTTAGTAATGGTGTGGGGTGGCATTTCTTGGGGGGGGGCGGGCGCTTCACAGCCCTCCATGTTCTTGCCAGAGGTAGCCTGACTGCCATTAGGTACCGAGCTGAGATCCTAAGACTCCTTGTGAGACCATATGCTGGTGCCGTTGGCCCTGGGTTCCTCCTAATGCAATGCTAGACCTAATGTGGGTGGAGTGTGTCAGCAGTTCCTGCAAGAGGAAGGCATTGATGCTATGGACTGACCCGCCTGTTTCCCAGACCTGAATCCGATTGAGCACATCTGGGACATCATGTCTCGCTCCATCCACCAACAGACTGTCCAGTAGCCACCTCATCAGGAGCATGCCCAGGCATTGTAGGGAGGTCATACGGCCACGTGGAGGCCACACACTACTGAGCCTCATTTTGACTTGTTTTAAGGACATTACATCAAAGTGGATGAGCCTGTAGTGTGGTTTTACACTTTGATTTTGTGACTCCATATCCAGACCTCCAGTTTGACTCCATATCCAGACCTCCATGGGTTGATAAATTTGATTTCCATTGAGAATTAGTAAAGACGAAAATATTTCATATGATTAGTTCATTCATTCGGATCTAGGATGTGTTATCTTACCTTTACTTTTTTGAGCAACAACATGAAATAAGATGATACAATGCAATTGTTATAAGAAAACGTCAAAGAAAAAAAGTAGAACAAAAAAAGTATACCTCCCATCTCAATGGTACAGGCTGGCATAGATATGTGGTGCCATCAGGCTATCAAGCAAACATAGTCTTGCTATGAAATAGAAGTATTCGTGTTATTCCAACAACCCCTGCTAACCTTTGTTAATCTTTCTGCACATCATTCCAGCTCTGCAAGTACTTTTCAAGCAGTCACCTTGAGCAATTTCAAATATAGTGGAATGTAATGGCAGTATCTGAGCACACCATTAGTTTTCACTGATGGTGGTCTGCAGCTGTTTGGACTTTTTATTCTCTTTAGAACATATTAAGAATGTGAATTTTTTTACAGGATGGAGGTGTCTCGATATTGGAGAGAAGATTTTACCAAGATGTTTTCTGTCTTTAGTTTAATCATGTAGCCGAGGTGTAAGCAGATGCCTTATAATACACTCTTTTTTCATTACCATATCCTCTGATGTATAGTTGTGGCTTAGATGCAAATGAAGACATTTAGGTGTAATTTGGCTAGAATAGAGAATATAAAGTGCTTTCGAGGTACGGGCAATAATACTTCTATTGTATGAGGAGGTTTGTCATGCATATGTATGTCTGGTAGATAGAAAATTGACATTATCGAACGGAGGGATTAAGTGGTGAGCTTAGTTTAGTTAGATAGACATATATGAGATAGATAGATATGAGACAGAACAGTACACTGTTATAGAAGCACTAAACTATGGGGGGTCATTTATCATTGTGTTTTGAGCTGTTTTTGTGTGTAGATTTGTCACATTTTTGATGCAATGCTGCGCCTCGGGCAATTTTTTGGCGACTTTTGGGTTTACACTTTTTTTTAAGTGCGTACAGACCAGCTATTAAAGGGATACTCCTCCCCTAGACATCTTATCCCCTATCCAAAGGATAGGGGATAAGATGTCAGATCGCTGGGGTCCCGCCGCTGGGGACCCCCACAATATAGCAAGCAGCACCCACCTGTAACTGCTTCCGGAAGCGCTGGAGGCTCTCAGGCTAATACCTCCCGATCACGGGGATGGAAGATCTTGATGTCACGACTCAGCTCCTGTGTGACGTCACTCCCCGCTCCCTCAATGCAAGTCTATGGGAGGGGGCGTGACGGCCGACATCATCATTGAGCAGTTAGACAGGAAACTTCAGAAGCTAATAACTATTGGAAGGATTAAGAATTTTTAATAGAAGTCATTTACAAATCTGTTTAACTTTCCAGAGCCAGTTGATATATATATATATATATATATATATATATATATATATATATATAAAGGTTTTGCCTGGAATACCCCTTTAAATGTGAGTGCAGGTGCAGTGACCAAAAAAAAAACGGGGATCCGGGGCTAATATAACGGGGACCCGGGGCTAATAGCACGCGGAAGCGATAGCAGTGCCGCGTGCTATTAAACTTTTTATATCATGAAAAAAATGAATAAAAGCGATCAAAAAGTCCGATCAATACAAAAATGGTACTGCTAAAAACTTCAGATCAAAGCGCAAAAAATTAACACCCAAACTGCCCCATACGCAGTAAAATATAAAGTTATAGGGTTCAGAAGATGACAATTTTAAACGTACACATTTCTCTGCATGTAGTTATGATTTTTTACAGAAGTACGACAAAATCAAACCTATATAAGTAGGGTATCATTTTAATCATATGGACTTACAGAATAAAGATAAGGTGTCATTTTTACCGAGAAATGTACTGCGTAGAAACGGAAGCCCCTAAAATTTATAAAAAGGGCGTTTTTTCTTCAATTTCGTCGCACAATTATTTTTTTTCCATTTTGCCGTAGATTTTTGGGTAAAATGACTGATGTCACTGCAAAGTAGAATTGGTGGCACAAAAAATAAGCCATCATATAGATTTTTAGGTGCAAAATTGATTATGAGGAGGAAAAAACGAAAGTGCAAAAACAGAAAAACACGTGGTCCTTAAGGGGTTAAATAACATTTTTCAATAATAATTATTTCTTTTTTTAATAATTACTTAAATAACAACTTTTCCCCCAAAAAACTAAGAAAAAACTACGGAAACTATAAAACTACAACCATTTCTACACTATCAAAAAGCTGGTGTGAAATTTTCGATGTAAACTGGACTCTCACCCCTTTCAAAATATCATGTAAAGCAGATAATATATGTGGACACGCCCACTTTTACAAAACTGACATGAACGGTGTAAACCGCGGCACAAAGATCTTTGAAAATGTGGTTGATACTTTTCGTACCAAAATTTTGGTGCAAAATTCCATAGTGTCTGTGAAATGTCTGCGCCAGTCTGTACCAGTGAGCTGCGACAGTGTGCCCCAGGAAAATCCAACAAACCTGACACTGTATTGTGAAAAGCCGAAAAAATGTCAAGGTCTGTCACAAAGTGGGCGTGTTCAGCCTGAAAAAGGGTGTTGTCTCACAAACCGACCTATTTTCTATTGAATTCACAGAAAATCCTGTGAATAACTGTCGGGAATTCCCTTAGTAAATAGAGAGGAACCCTGCAAGTCTAAAACAACATTTCACACTAGTAAAAACTCAACACTCTTAGTAAATGAGGGCCAATGGGTACCAAAACCAGTGGCAAAAATAAAATCAGCAAAATATGCAGCAGATACTGTACATGTGAACATACCCTTAAAGTTTTCATGCACCATTGCCATCTGGTAGACAGTCTAGTCTAAGAACTAGACAGTTTTTAGTTATCTTCCGCAATTAAAGGGGTATTCCGGGCAAAAACATTTTATCCACTATCCAAAGGATAGGGGATAAGATGTCTGATCGCGGGGGGGGGGGGGGGCTGCTGCTGAGACCCCCCGCAATCTCCCTGTGCTGAATCTCCCGTTTCGGAAACCTCCAGGTTTCCAGGACTGGGGACGTGACGTCATAGACATGAATGGAGGGGGCGTGGCATGACATCATGTCCCCAGTCCCGGAAACCCGGAGGTTTCCAAAACTAGAGTCCCAGTCCCCGCATTGAATGCGGGTGCTGCAGGGAGATCGCGGGAGGTCTCAGCAGCGGGCCCCCCGCAATCAGACATCTTATCTCCTATCCTTTGGATAGGGGATAAAATGTTTTTGCCCGGAATACCCCTTTAATTTATGTCGAGGATACACATAGACATCACCACTTGCTTGTGGATCACTGAACGAGTAATATGTTTCTCTATGAGTTTTATCTAATTTTATTTTCTTTTACTCGTACTAACGAACATGTTTCTTTATGCTACATAACAAGCAAATATTGTTAAAAATCGTAACATTAATGTATATGTTTGAATGGATGTACGGAATGAAATGCTGGGGTGTGGTGAAATAAGTGTATGTATATCTACGTTGTATTTTAATAAACTTTTAAGTACAACACAATAGCCGATTATATTTTATAAAGTTTTAAAGGTTTTTTCCCCATAGCAAGCCAAAGAAGCTTTTGTCTAGACTGCCTGACAAGCTTCATGTTTGTCCTTTATCTTAGGCAATCTGAAATTAAATGCGCAGACTGCAATGAAAAAAATCTGCATATATCCTGCTGAGAATGCATTTTTATGTGTAGGGTCATTAATTTCCCATTAAAAATGCATTTTGAATATAGCTCTGGAAAAGTCTCTTCTTGTGGCAGCTTCTTATGTATTCAATTTTACTTTGGCATTAAAGCTAGGGTGTTTTTGTTTAATAAGATGCTGATATGGACAAGGGATTTCACCGTCTCTGCTAAGTGAGATGTAGCAACACGGACATGTAGTCAAAATGTGAATGAGGGGAAGAGAACAAATTATATTCGTGTTAACTCTTTCTGTCTTTTCGTTTTAAAGTTGAGATAATGTTACTTCTGTGAATTAAATATGACAGTATTTTTATTTACAAACATTTAAGGCTGTCTAGACCCGTCCCGTTCTTCTCCCGTCAAAAATAAAAACGGACTTAAAATAAAAATCGACAATAACGGATGCAAACGGATGACATTCACTCCTTAATGACAATGGATGTAAATGTACGTCATGGTACCATGGTACTTAACGCACCATGACGTACATTTATGCGCCGCCATGACCGAGGGAATCCGCCGGTAATGGCGGACATCCGCGATCATGTGGATGTCCACCATTAACCCCTCAGATGCCGTGATCAATACAGATCACGGCATCTGCGGCAGTGTGGTACCTTAAATGGATGATCGCCCATAGCGCAACCATGGGGATCCAATCATCCAGAATGGCAGCCAGAGGTCCCCTCATCTGGCTCCAGCTGTCTCTCGGGGTCTTCTGCTCTGGTCTGAGATCGAGCAGACCAGAGCATAAGATCACCAATAATACTGATCAGTGCTGTGTCCTATGCATAGCACTGAACGTCCCCTATGGAGACTATTAAAGTGTAAAGAAGAGTTAAAGAATGTAAAATAAAAAAGTAAAAAAAATTGAAAAATCCCCTCCCCAATAAAAAGGTAAAACGTCCGTCTTTCCCATTTTACCCCAAAAAAGCATTAAAAAAATAAACACACATATTTGGTATTGTCGCGTGTGTAAAAGTCTAAACTATTACATTTTATTGTTAATGATCCCGTACTGTGAATGGCGTAAACGTAAAAAAAATTTTAAGTCAAAAATTGCTGCTTTTTTGTCACATTTTATTCCCAAAAAATTTATAAAAAATTAATAAAAAGATAAAACCTAAGTAAATGTGGTACCGATAAAAACTACAAATCATGGCGCAAAAAATTAGCCCTCATACCACCCCACATACGGAAAAATGAGAAAGTTATAGGTGGTCAAAATAGGGCTATTTCAAATATACAAATTTTGTTAAAATAGTTTGAGATTTTTTTTTAAGTGGTACAGTTATATAAAAGCATACATGATGGGTATCATCTTAATCGTATTGGCCCACATAATAAAGAAAACATGTCATTTTTACCGTACAGTGTGAAAACAAAACTTTCCAAAATGGGTTAAAATTTGTGGTTTTCTTTTCAATTTTCCCACATAACTAATATTTTGTTTGGTTGAGCCGTACATTTTATGGTAAAATAAGCGACGTAATTACAAAGTACAATTGGTGACACAAAAAAAAAGTCCTCATATGGGTCTGTGGATGGAAATATAAAAGATTTATGATTTTCAGAAGGCGAGGAGGAAAAAACAAAAATGCAAAAATGAAATTGGTCTTGTTCTTAAGACCAAAATGGGCCTGGTCCTTAAGGGGTTAAAGGCTCATCCATTTTCCATAGACTTCAATGTTAAATTTACTGCATGTGAAGTTTTTTCTGCCATCAAAAAAAATGGAAATGAGTGCAGACGGGTACAAACGGATGTAAACGAATTGTAAAAGAAATCCCATTGACATGAATGCTTTTTTTTTTAAACCGTTTTTAATCCGTTTACAGCCTGCAAAAACGTAACCAAAACGGGGATAAAAAACGGGGACAGACGGCCGTGCAAACGCACGCTAAGTTATCACAAACATATAGGGATATAAAGTCTCACAAAAAGTCGCAAACTACTCCAAATGATGTGGAAAATGCTTGATAAATTCCCCCTATGCACATTTAAATAAGCATACATACTCAATAACAAATACATACACACATTCATTCACGCTTGCACGCACACATATTCTCACACATGCATACATTTACACACATACACATGAATACATTTACACACATATACATACATACATTCACAATGTACACATCTGTCAACTGACAAATTATATTTTCCCCTATCTGCACTGCACACGTGGTCAGTTCTGTTTAAGTTAGAGATTAAAGAAACACTCCAGCTTTTTGTTTATTTGTTTTTGGGTTTTTTCCCCCCACATCAAGCACACTTACCATCACTGGTCCTACAGCTCCATCTGTTTTATTTCAACACATTTCCTTAATGTACCTAGGTCACGAGACCAGCATTCAGACCACCATAAAATTATTTTTTATGTCTCAGAAGGTGGTCTGACGTGGGTGACCTGAGTTCCTGTGAACTACAGAATGACATAGTCTCCTATAAGATGCCTCCTGGCAACTCGCGTCTCTGCTTTATCTTTTTGGTGTTACTACTATATGTATAGGTTTAGGATATAAAAGAGTAATACTTCTTTATGTTTTTTTTTTTTTTACAGAAATATTCCCAAAATAACTAAAAAAAATTTGCTATTTTAACAAGAAAATGCATCAAAACTGCATGCAATCTGAACGGATACCAACCCGCGTATCATTCTCAGCAGTTCAGGCTACTGGCCACTGGAGTCTAGCCAGGTAACCACCAGGTTATCACATTAGGGGAATTGAAGTGATGAGACTCCTCCCCAGGAGTCAAATCCTGGGAAAAAAGTGTGGGAACTCTCAAGGGCTGTTCCTGGAGAACTCCTGCTAATTGGAACGTGTCCCTGCTTTGGAAAAAGATTAGAAACTTCTTTCCATGCATTCCTGCAGGACTTGAGCCCTTCTCCTCAGCGCTCTCTGCAAAGCCAGAGGTTTCATGTGAATTGTAGGCAGCAGTAGTAAATAATTTCAGTAATGGAATTTGAATCAGAATGGGTAAAAAAAAAAACGCCTGCCACATCAGCTAAAATTGGTAAGCACAAGACATACATAGCCACTATATTATTCTCTATCAACAGACTGTACTGCTCTATATAAGAAAAAATATCATGGACTGCTTCTTTAAAGAGTAATAACTATATAATTTAACTGCAGCAATACACAGAATTATGGTTTCCATCACTTCTTGCTCCTATGTTTGGATTCACTCTGTCCAGCTATACAAAACACCATTTAAGCTAAAGGGAAAAAAGTGAAATAAACAACCATGGGGATCAATAGCAAAATTTGAAAAAGGGATCCCTTTAAATTTCCATAATCCATTATAATCCATCATCAACTGCACCTAGCCTCTGGGTGGAGATGGTCCTCTTTTAGTTGTTGGGCCCCATTGCAGCTGTGATTTGCTGTATGTGTGAGAAAAAAGTATTTTAGTCTAAATTCACACATTTGAGCGGATAACATCTACATCCAATTTGCACAGAAAAAAAATCCACAGCAGATTATGTTAGTAGACAAATGTTTTAGACTTTGCAAATCTCATCCACATGCTGTGGACTTTTATTCCATGTGGAATATATGATTTAAGAATCTGTAACATGTCTATTTTGTTATAGACACTGTAGCATGGGGAAATCTATGGTAAACAATCATTTAAAGAGTACCTCTTATGATCTTGTTAAATGTTATAATCCTCCCAGTTCACTGCCCCATCATGATAAACCACCCCTGCCTTTCTTTGTATAATTTTTTTTATTTTCTGCCTTGATATTACTCATACTGTATTTTCTGCTCAGTCTCAGATTCACAGACTGGGAAGGGGCATTACCCAGCAGGCGTGACATTATCTGAAGCCATACAGGGGAGAACTTCCTCCCTCCCTCTGCTACACACAGCCCAGAGCAGTTCAGTGTGAGATGAGCTATGATTGGCAAAGGCTGCAACCCAATACCCACACCAACCTCAGCACTTCAGACTACATTTCCTGATTTTGGACTTCTGCCAAGCCAGATGGAAATGTGCTCTGGACAAGTAGGGAGACACCTAGTGGCAGCTTCTTTAAACACAAATAAAACATAGAAAACTTCATTTTTTTTAACAAAGCACATTAGGAATTTTTTTTTATTTACAATAAAGAGTGCAATAGCAAAAATTAGTGTTAATTACAGTGCCCATTTAACACATGGATAGTTGATTGATTAAGTCAAAAACTTAAGTTACTCTTGGTCAAAACCGCAGGGCAGGCACAGGTCCTGTTAAAATAGAGAAAGCAGTAGAAAAAAACAGTATCTTTAAAAAAAAAGAGATGGCACCCAAACAGTTTTGCCACATTTAGGCCCTTTTTTAAGTCTTTATAGCCAATTTTGTCACCCTGAGTAACTTAATTTTTTTGAGGACCAACAACTTATTTAATTTTTAAAGGGTCTTTATAAGATCAAACCAAGTAAAACCATAAGAGAGCAGTAGGGACTGTGGTTCAGTCTTTATGTACTATTACAATTCTCTTATGTATCACATTATATACTTACTTATTTATCATCACCAAACTAAACCCATGCACGTATAAATGTGTCCAGTTTTACAAACTAGAGAATATAGATGGTTAATATTCTGGGTGAAGACGCCATTGTTAGAAATGTTCACAAACACACAGTGACCTTATGTTCTTCATTTACAGTAACATGAAAATGCTTGCCTAATAAGTCATTAAATATTGAAGGTTTATATTGATCGAGTGCATATGGCTAGTGTCCAATGACATATAGGGCTCACTGAAAGACTTCACATGCTATTTCCATAGGATTTGTGTTCTTCACAAAACTCAATGGACAATAAATAAATAAACAAATGAATGAATTAATGAATGAATGAATGAATAAATAAATACATACAGTAAATACAAAAAAACGCATACAGTTTGCCTTTTTCTCTTCTAACACGATAAAAAGGAAAAGGCAGTTACTAGGCATAGAGCTCGTTTTCTGTACAGATCACTATTGGAACTCGTTTATTCATACCCATATATTACAGCTAAATATTAATATCCTGTTATTTTTCCTCTTAGTTTATGTTAGCCTAAAATGTATAATTGAGGCATAGCTTACTATATATTTATTATGTATGTCTGTATTTATTAGGTTAGTGTACCAGAATATTTTTTAAAGGGTATGCCCATTTACATCCCTTTACAATTTCGAGTAATTTATATTACTCAACAAAGGTCTTCTGCAGATTTGTTTAATGACCATTACGGGACCCAAACTCCCTAAAATCATAATTGCTGACCTATCTACTTGTAAGACATTTGGTTAAAGTATGGGTATACATTAAGCCATTTTTTTTATGTATTTTTTGTTTTGTCTATTTTTATCACAGACTATACGTTGTGCTCTTTTTTATTATTATTATTATTATTATTATTTTTATTATATTATGCATTGAAAGGTTATGAAACAGTCTGGTTTTAAGAGCATAACAATAAAACACAAGCAAGACCTTGATGTTTAGAACCCCAAAAGAAAGAGAATTGACTTTTAATGTAGCAACCTTCCTTAAATAATGTAAAATATCAAAGCAGATGGCACAGTAGGTGATGAGCAAATGTAACTGGAGGCCATTTTTATGCAGTGCACAGTGTCCTTGGAACAAGGATTTTGTTAATACTATGACTACAACAGCTCTTTTCAAGTCTTTGTTATTAGTTTACCATTGAAACAAACACTCTAATATATATATATATATATATATATATATATATATATATATATATATACCGTATTTTTTGCCGTATAACACGCACTTTTTTTTTTTTTTTGCTGGGGGGGGAGTTGGTGCGTATTATATGGCGAAAACACACCTATCGCGGTGGTCCCTGCGGCCATCAACGGCCGGGACCCGCGGCTAATACAGGACAGGTCCGCTGGTTGAAGATCACTGTGACCTATACTTTACCAGTGGCGTTGCTAGGGTTGGTGTCACCCGGTGCGGTAGAAAATGGTGTCACCCCCATACGTACCCCCTCCCCCCAGTAAGTTTTTAGCCTGTTGTGACAGACACCACTGGTGTAGCGCATTGTGAGAAATTCCAGTATAATAATCAGATATACCAGTTGCCACAGAATAGGAAAGTGTTAAAGAAGTTTTCACCATTTAAATATACAGCTCCCAGAATTACTTAAAGGGGTACTCCACTGGAAAACATTTACTTTTATATCAACTGGTGCCAGAAAGTTAAACAGATTTTTAAATGACTTCTATTTAAAATCTTAATACTTACAGTACTTATAAGCTGGTGTATGCTCCACAGGAAGTTGTGTAGTTCTTTCCAATCTGACCACAGTGCTATTTGCTGACACCTGTGTCCATGTCAGGAACTGTCCAGAGCAGGATAGGTTTGCTATGGGGATTTGCTCCTACTATGGACAGTTCTTGACATGGACAGAGGTGTCCGCACAGAGCACTGTGGTCAAACAGAAAAGAAATTAAAAAAGAAAATAACTTCCTGTGAATCGCTTATACAGCAGCTAAGAAGTACTGGAAGGATTAAGATTTTTAAATAGAAGTAATTTACAAATCTGTTTAACTTTGTAGCACCAGTTGATTAAAAAAAATGTTTTCCAGTAGAGTACCCCTTTATGCAGTGGTAAGGTTATGCTGGGAGTTGTAGTTTCACTGACCATAACTGTAGAACTGACAAGTGACTACAGCTCTGATAGGACATAGAGAGGGCAATGTACAATGGTATCAGTGACGTCTTCTCTATAGTTTTCCCTTATCTAATTCAGATGGTACATACCGCCTGGTCCAGCTAAAACTTCTCTCTGTAGAATGTGACGCCCAGACGTCTCCTCACTATGTCAGCGCATTCTCATCCTCTATATGAAAACAAGTATTATTATAAACCTGCCAGACACTGTATCCTCTAAATATAATACTACTATACACTATACTCTTTGATTATAAACCTTCCATACACCATACCCACTGAATATAATACTACCACACACTGTACATTCTGAATATAATACCAACACATACTGTACACTCTGAATATAAATCTGCCACATACTGTACCCCTGAATATAATACCGCCACACACTGTACCCACTGAATATAATACTATCACATACTGTACCCTCTGAATATAATACTACACACTGTACCCTCTGAATATAATACTACCATATACTGTACACTCTGAATATAAATCTGCCACATACTGTACCCCTGAATATAATACTATTACATACTGTACCCTCTGAATATACTACCATATACTGTACCCTCTGAATATAAATCTGCCACATACTGTACCCCTGAATATAATACTATCACATACTGTACCCCTGAATATAATACTATCACATACTGTACACTCTGAATATAATACCAACACATACTGTACACTCTGAATATATTACTACCACCCACTGCGCCCTCTGAATATAATACTTAGAGATGAGCAAACTACAGTAAATCCAACTCGTCACAAACTTCTCGGCTCGGCAGTTGATGTCTTTTCCTGCATAAATTAGTTCAGCTTTCAGGTGCTCCCGTGGGCTGGAAAAGGTGGATACAGTCCTAGGAGAATCTTTCCTATGAATGTATCCACCTTTTCCAGCCCACCGGAGCACCTGAAGGCTGAACTAATTTACGCAGGATAAGTCATCAACTGCTGAGCCGACAAGTTCGTGACGAATCGAATTTACTGTAAGTTCGCTCATCTCTAATAATACTACCACAAACTGCGCCCTCTGAATATAATACTACCACCCACTGTGCCCTCTGAATATAACACTACCACAAACTGCGCCCTCTGAATATAACGTTGCCATACAGTGCACCCTCTGAATATAATACCACAACCGCAGTAACACCCCTCAACATCCGTTCAATGATGCTATTACCACGGGAGGGGGGAATTGGTGGTGTTGCTAGTGGATGATCGGGGTGCTACTACTGGGGGGGGGGGGGGTGTTGCTGAAGGATGAGGGTGCTACTGGCCATCCCCCCTGGCAGTATCACCCCCATCATCCATCGGCAGGATCATCCTCCTGGCAGGAGCACCGCCATCATCCACCATCAGGATCTGCTGCTGGGGGGGGGGTAGTTGCTGGTGGATGATGAGGGTGCTACTGCCAGGGGGGGGGGGCATTAGGTAGGCAGCAGTTCCCCCACATTAGGTAGGTAGCAGTTTCCCCACATTAGGTAGCATCTTTTCCCCACATTAGGCAGCATAGATTCCCCACATTTGGTACCAGTTTCCCCACATTAGGTAGGTACCAGTTACCCCACATTAGGTAGCAATTTCCCCATATTAGGTAGCACAGATTCCCCACATTAGGTAGCAGTTTCCCCACATTCGGTAGCACAGATTCCCCACATTAGCTAGCATAGACCCCCCATATTAGGTAGCATAGACTCCGCACATTAGGTAGCATATACTCCGCACATTAGGTAGCATAGACTCCCCACATTAGGTAGCACAGACTCCCCACATTAGGTAGCATATACTCCGCACATTAGGTAGCATAGACTCCCCACATTAGGTAGCATAGACTCCCCACATTAGGCCGCAGGTTCCCTTGCAGGTTCCCCACAATGCGTCAAAGTCTCCCCTCTCACACACACACACACACACACACACACATGCACACACACAAAAAAAACACATACAACACAGAGAGACACACACACAAACACACAGTCAGAGAGACACACTCACAGACAGACACACAGAGTCACACAGTCACACACACACAGAGTCACACACACACAGAGTCACACACACACACACACACACAGTCACACAAACACACACACACAGAGTCACACACACACACAGAGTCACACACACACACAGAGTCACACACACACACAGAGTCACACACACACACAGAGTCACACACACACACAGAGTCACACAAACACACACACACAGAGTCACACAAACACACACAGTCACACACACACACACACACACACACACACACAGAGTCACACACACAGAGTCACACACAAACATAGATAGAGAGACACACACACACTCACTCACTCACCCATCCAGCGCAGCGATCCTTCTCACCGGGCACCGTGCGAGTGACGTAACTGACGTCCCCCTGCGCGGCCATGCGGTGTGACGTCAGGCCGGCGCAGACGTGGGAGCGGAGGCCGGGCACAGTACTGGTGAAGGTGAGGGGGGGGCGTGATGAAGGACGGGCGCACTGAAAGGGGGGGGGTGCTAACGGACGGGCGCACCGCACACACAGCACAGGGGGGGGGGGGGGGGGGGTGCTGACGGATGGGAGGCCGGTCGGGCACATAGGGGGGTGTCAGTGTAGCTGGGGAGGGGGTGTGGGTGCTGCGGAGCGTCTTGGTGTCACCCCATTAGGTTGGTGTCACCCGGTGCGGGCCGCACCCCCCGCACCCGGGTCGCAACGCCACTGACTTTACATTGTATTCTAGATTTTCCTCATTTAAAATTGGGTGCGTCTTATATGCCGGAGCGTCCTATAGGGCGAAAAATACGGTATATATATATATATATATATATATATATATATATATATATATATACATATATGTGCAGAATACTAAAATATTTCCATTTAAACTTGGCTGACTATATTCAGTGAAGATCAGATGTCAGATTGCCGCGGTGCCGCTGCTGGGGAGCCCTGGGATCCCCATTGCGGCACTGCGCTATCATTACAGCACAGAGCGAGTTCGCTCTGTGCGTAATGACGGGCGATACAGGGACGGAGCCACATGACGTCATGGCTCCGCCCCTCATGACATCACGGCCCGTCCCCTTAATGCAAGTCTATTGGAGGGGGCGTGATGACCGCCGCGTCCCCTCCCATAGACTTGTATTGAAAGGGGCGGGCCGTGATGTCACGATGCTCCGGCCTTTGTATTGCGCGTCATTACGTGCAGAGCGCACTCGCTCTGTGCTGTGATGATAGCGCAGTGCCGCAGCGGGGATCCCGGGGCTACCCAGCAGCGGCACCGCGGTGATCTGACATCTTTTCCCCTATCCTTTGGATAGGGGATAAGATGTCTAGGGGCGGAGTACCCCTTTAAGGCTAACACCCAAAATTGCTGTGATCCTCTGCTGAAAATCTGGTCTGAGTCAAAGGGTAGTTTTCCTAAAGAGATGATCTTTTGGAGCAGTTTCACTGTATTTGGAATTATGGACATTTCAAGACACCTAAAAGCTAAACATTATTCATCCTAATACCCTATGTTTTTTTACAATCTTTGAGAAAGTCAGTCTCAGCAGACTGTTCAACAATCCCAGCTTTGTGACAGATTGTCCAATCATGTCCTGGGCTCTTATTCCCCTCCTCACTTTCTACAGATGTTCTATCCCTGAACTGATATGTGCCTCATCCACTAACCTTGCAAACGTGCTATGAAGTACTGGGTCAAGTCTAACTCCCCCCACCCCCCCCCCCCCCACCACCACCAATCATCTCTCTACCCTACCCTCTATTATCCAGCTAGCTCTGTCATTTTCCTACTCTACCATACAATGTTGCTCCCCCGCATCTGCACCAATGAGTGCCTGCTCAGTAAGGAAAACGTTCTTTCCATGTCATCACTAAATCTTGCATTGCAAGTCGTTCTTTTAAATCTAGGATTTGCACATCCAAGCATGCTACATACACACATCTTGAATAGAGGCACAGTACATTGTTTAACTTTAAGTGCATTGTTAATTCATAGAGATAGCACACTAAAAGTCAAAGATACAATAACATGAATTTTAAAAAAAAGTAATGCAATCTGGATTAAAATTTACCTAATTTGAAGCCTTATATAAAATGTACATCCAATGATGGTCCTCCTAGTGGCAGAATATCTGTTTACATTTTCCAGCAACATTGGAGCTTCAGATTTGCCCTGAGACAAAAGCTATCAGGAGATGTACTTGCCAGAAGTCCCATAGACTTGGGGCAAGTCTCGGGCTCAAACATTGGCGGGAATTTTAAACAGATATCCTGCCACCATCATCAGATGTCACTTTAGATCAAACTCATACTCAGGCTCCTAAACTCACTTTAGCTGTTTACGTACTCAATGTCTTTGACCACTTAGCTATACATAGTTATAGATAGTACTTAGGCCTCATGCACTTATCCATACAACCTCCATCAAACATTAACAGATCCTACTGTTCCTTGGTATGTTTTCAAGAGAGGAGTTCCAAATCTGACGGAAAAAAAAAAAAAAAAAAGAACCCCAGTAAGGAAGTTTTACTTTGAAAGTAGAGCACCAAATAGATATGGCTACCACTACAGTAATTTTGTGTACATGATGCACAAAGCAAATATAGTGGTGCAAACCATTCCTAAAATGCTAAGGCAAGTGAAGAGCAGAAAGTAACATAATAGTTTTTACCAATATTGTTCAAGTTTTTTTATTTATTTATATATTTTTTTAAACCTTACTGTTTTATTTCCGATATATTTTTTTTTATAAATATTGACTTAACATTATAAACGTGTGTTTGTCTTCGTGTAAGTATTAACTGCATCTATTGTGTTCTATCTTCTCAGCTTAGTGTATTATACATGATACTGAGCATTGAAAATGACAGTTCACCTTTTTTAAGGCCAATAACTATGATTTAAGAAATAACTATATATTTAGTTATATGAGCCTGCACTTTTAAAACCACAATTTTGCGCTCTGGGAAATTAGTGTTTTGGAGAAAACATACATTTATGGAGAACTCAACCAGACAAACAAACTACCAGCACTCCTCTGACATTTGCTTAGCACGCACTGCAAAAACAAGCAGTAAAATCAAAGTAAAGGTAAATGTTTCATTGGCTTCACAAAAGAACAACTAAAACGTGTTCCGCATGATAATGCTCTTGTTTGTATATCTTACTGGATGTTCAAGGGAGCAAAAATGACTGAAACCCTTGTAAAAGTCCAGGTTAGTTTCAAAGCAAATATGAATTTTTCTTATTTTGTATGTTTATCCAAGCAAAATAAATAGAGCAAAACCAGAATAATGGTCATAATATGAAATCCATACAAACAGTTAGTTGTAAGGGATAGACTAGGGGAGATGAACAGAACTGGTGGCCATAAGTGACCTCAGAAGTGGCCAAAGCCATATTTATGACAAACTAGAAGATTGAATATTGATCTACGCTCCTAAATCTAAAGTGGGATATTACCTATTTACAGTTTCATTATATAAATACTGATTAATTGTTTTGTAAGTACAGAATAAATTATATTATTAGACAATGTGACTAAAACCCAGTCACTGCCCCAGGTCATAATTTATTAAATTGCGTGTTTACAGTAATATACATAATTTACCATAATATATTATTATTATTGGCCAATTTCTTTCTTGTATTGCCACTTTCACTAGGCAAAGGGATGATAATATCAGATAATTGAAATAAGAAATAATTTTTACGGTTTGTTTGGCTTCTAAAAATCAGCAATTAAAGGGGTACTCCACCGGAAAACATCTTACCCCCTATCCAAAGGATAGGAGATAAGATGTCTGATCTGATCACGGGGGTCCTGATGCTGGTAACCCGAGATCTTTGGCCAGCAGCGGCGGCATCCGGAACATGGTTGCTTGGATCTTCTGTGTCCGTGATGTCATGCCACACCCCTCCATTTATGTCTATGTAGCTCCTCCTCCCATAGACAAGAATGGAGGGGGGTGGCAGCTGTAGTCGCCAGTCATCCCGCATGGAGCGGAGTTTGCTCCATGCACCAGATGACTGAGGTGCCCAGCAACGGGATTCCCGCGATTAGACATCTTATCCCCAATACTTTGGATGGAGCATAAGATGTTTTCCAGTGGAGTACCCCTTTAACCCCTTAATGACCACGGACATAAATGTATGTCCTGGTGCAGCGGTACTTCCCGCACCAGGACGTACATTTACATCCTGTGCCTGACCATGAGCATCGAAGCGATGATCGGGTCATGTACGGCAGGTCCCGGCTGCTGATTGCAGCCAGGGACCCGCCAGTAGTGGCCGACATCCCCAATCAAGTGAATGTCTGCCATTAACCCCTCAGATGCCGTGATCAATACAGATCACAGCAGCGCGGCTAAATTTTATGCTGATCTGATCGCCTGTGGAACGGCCCACGGGAATGGATCAGCTAACATGATGGATGAAGGTCCCCTCAACTGCCTTTGCCTCCTTCCCGCCTTCTTCTGCTCTGGTCAGAGATTGAGCAGACCAGAGCAGAAGAAAGCCGATAACACTGATCAGTGCTATGCCCTAGGCATAGCACTGAACAGTATTAGCAATCAACTGATTGCTATAAATAGTCCCCTATGTGGACTATTAAAGTTTAAAAGTAGAAGCCAAAAAAAGTTTAAAAGAAAGTAAAAATTTTTTTAAAAATCTCCCCCAATTAAAATGTAAAATGTCCCTTTTTCCCATTTTACCCCCAAAAAGTGTAAAACAAAATTATGAATAAACATATTTGGTATCACCACATGTGTAAATGTCCAAACTATTAAAATATAATGTAAATGATCCCATACGGTGAACAGCGTGAACGTAAAAAAAAAAAAAAAAAAAAAAGTCCAAAATTGCTGCTTTTTTGTCACATTTTATTTAAATAAAATTAATTAAAAAATGTACAAAAGTTTTATATACACAAATGTGGTATCAATAAAAAGCACAGATCACAGTGCAAAAAAATGAGCCCTCATACTGCTGCTTATACGGAACAATTTAAAAGTTATAGGTAGTCAAAATAGAGGGATTTTAAATGTACTAGTATGGTTAAAAAGTTTGTGATTTTTTTTTTTAAGCGGTACAATAATAGAAAAGTATGTAAACATGGGTATCATTTTAATCAAATTGACCCACTTGTATTTTTTTTTAAATTGTAGGGTGTGAAAACAAAACCTTACAAAATTGCAGTTTTCTTTTTAATTTCCCCACACAAATAGTATTTTTTTGGTTGTGCCATACAATTTATAGTAAAGTGAGTGATGGCATTACAACAGACAACTGGTCACACAAAAATCAAGCCCTAATACTAGTCTGTGGATGAAAATATAAAAGAGTTATGATTTTTAGAAGGTGGGGAGGAAAAAGCAAAAATGCTAAAATAAAATTGGCCTGGCCCTTAAGGTCAAAATGGGCTTGGTCCTTAAGGGGTTAAGGGAATTCCTAAAAAATTGGCATATTTTTGTCTATAGGAACTGGTATATGGCAGCTGGATGCTGGGGGTCCAAACATCAGACCTCCCTGTGAACAGCTTATTTTTAGGAGAATCTTTTAATTAAAAGACATTGTTCATGGCGGACAACCCCTCTAAGCCTAATTCTTAAAAAAAACAAAAAACGGTAGCGTTATTTACAAACCTGTACTTTCTGAGCAGGAAGAAGAGAGAAGCTGAGATATGTGTATGACCATTATGACAGCTCCTCACCGCCCTTCACTGACAATATACAGGAGCTATAAACAGTGCCTGTATTTGTTACTGGCACCAGGTTGAGCAGGTGCAGGAAATTTGATTTTCCGATGGCTGCTCAACCCTATAGTCTAAATTGTTCTAGCTCTGAAAGGCAGTAATTTCTGTTATAAAAGCACATTGCAAAATTGTTGTGAATCCAGTTTTCTATTATCCCAGTAAATACTTGTCACAGGTAAACCTTTACTTTAAGGCAACTTTTTTACCAGCACGCAAGAAATGCAATGTATCTGGCCTTGTTTTACTTTTTGTATCCACTCGTAGATGAACGTGGGCTAAAGGCTCTTTATTGTTTGCCAATAAGAGTTCCATGTATACAAAATATTGTTAGTTCATCAATAACTCTACGAAAACTCTACTGCCTCATGGTCATTGAATAATAGGTGTTAGATGTACTCTTGATCTGTAGACAAATACTGGTGTTAAAGCAAAGCAAGGCAGGAAACTCCTCAAGATCTGTACATAGAGGACCACAGTTAAAGGGAACATTAAATGAAAAAAAAAAAAAACACAAAAATTGACTTGATCATCTGAGGTTCCTCATTTAAAAAAAGGGTAGTCCAAATAAAATAACCAATTAAATAAATACGGTACTTTAGGTGGATGTACTGCAAAACAACCTTAGACTAGGAAAATAATATACTCCAGTTTTGTGCTACAAATTGATTTTAATGTGATAAAATTGTAGCCCCACAATTCATATAATGACATAAATAACATTTCATAATATAGTAAGCGATTGAATTTATTTTATTACTAGTTAGAAATAATGCTATTGTTTGTTAGACTTCACCGACATACACTTACAAATATGTTTAAATGTTTATACAGTGTGTGTCTAACATTACACGGTTGCTGTGGGATTTTATAAACTAGCTTTCAAGCCAGATATTTCTGCCATGTTTGGTTCTTGGCATATTCTTGCAGCATAGAACATAAATCCTGGAGGTGACCAACACTGTAATGCAGGTTCTGTATCCAGGCGTTGAACTTTCCATCTTTTGAAAGCACACAATTTATATTTATGATGATGTAATTATCTGACTTAACAGCGGGGCATTCAATTATACATATCTATATGGAAAGAACGGTGGAACCTATATAATATAATATACCCTACTATTCAACAGAAGGTTCCATTTTCTATATCCAATCGTAAACAGAATGCAGTACTTCCAGTCAATTTCACTGAACAGTATGACAAGAAAAGCCACAAGTATCAAAAATGACAAGTAGAAATGTCAAGAATTCTTGATTCATGACACATAAATGGTATTGCAAAAAAAGGGCCCATTGAATTCATATTAGATGTATTTTTTTCAGTTGAAACAGACGCCTTAGGTAAGAGAATATTCCTAATGCGTTTCCATCAATCATTTGAAAAGTTTATCACCAGAAATATAATTTTAAAGTCTCAAGTTTGTTTTGAAAAGTTCCCAGACAAATTCACTTTTGCCTTATAAAGGGAAACTGTTTAAATATTCATTAAAAGATACGTCATGATATGTACTTTGTGTGTTTTTTTTATCCACCCACACTTATATTGTGAGTCCTGAGCTGCAATGCAGGTTTTTCTTTCAAGTAACAAGTCTCAGCAGTTTTCTTGTACGGTGAAAATCCTTCCAACAAATAAAATGAATAGAAATTGTTGTTTTTAGAGCTACATATTTAACTGCTTAGTTTTCTTTTTTGTTTGTTTATAAAATCTGCTGAACTTCTGCAGTTTCCTTTTTTCCAACTGTTTATCCTAGGATACTTTTCCACGTGTAAAGAATAAATATTTTATTTGTGTTTGTCTATTCTAGGAGAGGCAGCATATACATCCATTATGATTTAAAACATATGACAGTATTTGTCAATAAAAATTTACATTTCTTCTTATGGTGTCTTTTGCGACACTGCTGATGTTATAATATTCAAGATATTTGTAAATGTTTAAGAGGATGCGAACGAGGAATGTTTTCTTTCCATTATCATTTGTTTAGAGGGTCAATAGTTAAAACATTTTTTTTTTTTTTATTCTGTGATTTTGCTAAAAGCACGAACATTATTTTAAGATAGGCAGATAATTTATTTTTATACACTCATACAATTTCTTGTGCAGACTATGAATAGACTGCCGATCTGCATATTATCCACAGTAGAGGTAACAGTGAAAGTACAGTGAGGTGACAGGCTTCCATGGTTGACATTTCATTAAGCAACAAATCATAGACCAAAGTAGACCCCCTCATCTTCAAAGCACTTCTGTCACCTGTTACTCCTAGCATGCCTGCTTTGATCACCTGTTATATGTCTAAAGTGATACTTCTTTACAGCCCTGCCCTATTAACTACTCTCTTTTATATAAAACTTCATACGCCTAAAGCCTATTCACTTGGTGCAACTGATATGTTTTAAAAAAAGAGAGGCTATATTGTTACTGTGGACACTTTACAAAGAAATGGACAACAGAAGCCCAGAAAAACTGCCACATTAGAACACAGTGTGCTATTTTATATATATAAAATATATATTGCTATTACATTGGAATAAAATGAGTTAATTCATACAAAAAAATAAGGATTAAAAGAAATTGAATTTAGTAATATCAGGACTGATGTAAGGAGAACAATAGTCAGTGATCTAAGTACCTTTTGATCAACATATAGAGGTACATTTATAGTGTAGAAAGTATTACACATTATTAAGGCTATGGCTGGAATCACACAGTTTAAAATTTAGCACATGTTTTAATTTACTAAAAAAAATGTGGCAGTAATCAGTACAAATGTGGCCTCAAAATAAAATGCACCCACATTTTCGTTGCCAATCGGTGCATGAAATAAAATAAGCACTGATATAGGTTGTACGCACTCAGCCTAACAGATCAAAACTAATGTAACTATCCCCTAGTGAAATGTTATGAGAATTTGTTAATAAATAGGGCTGAGCTATAATACCAAAGTGGGTAAACCTTATTATTTTAGCATCCAACCTCTTTGACGTTTTAGACAAACCTTCTGCTCTTAAAAGGATACTCCGCCCCTAGACATCTTATCCCCTATCCAAAGAATAGGGGATAAGATGTCTGATCACAGGGCTCCTGCTGCTGGGGACCCCCATGATCTCTTTGCTGCACCTGGTGTTCGTTTAGAGTGTCGGGTGCAGCTCTGGAGGCTCATGACGTCATGGTCACACCCTTCTCTTCATGATCACTTCATGATCATGGTCGTCACGCCCCCTCCCATAGAACTGCGTGGAGGGGAGAGGCCATGATGTCTCGAGCGGGGCGTGACAGAGGTGTCAAGCCTCTGTCTGGCATAGACTTGCATTGAAGGGGCGTGGCCATGACATCATGAGTGGGGCGTGTTTGTGGCATTTCGAACCTCTGCCCGGCATCAAAGTTCGCTCCGTGCACCAGATGTCTGGGGTGCCGCAGCCGAGGATAGGGGATAAGATGTCTGATCGCGGGGGTCCCGCCGCTATCCTTTGGATAGGGGATAAAATGTCTAGGGGCGGAGTACCACTTTAAAGAAACACTCTAGGAAAAACTGAATCACTGTGTTATGCCTAGTGCAGGGCGTAAAGAAGTGGACCATGAAGCAAGGATTCCAATCTTTCAAAAGCTTCTCCCTAAAACCTTGCTTCAAACCCAACACTAGTGGCCCATATTTACTATTGAAAATGCTTCTAACATAACTTGCACCACATTATTATGATTTTTCTACTAGGTCCACCAAAAGTAAAGTAGCCTTGGTTAAAATGTTGGGGCTTTGGTTAAGGGGGTATTACCTAAATGCACAAAACAAACGTGGCAACATTTTGGTTTATAGTTCTTGCTTGAAGTAAGCCAACCAATAGCTGGTCTGTGCTAAGACTACACACTCTTCAGATACAACTGATTTTTCAAATAACTTGATACACTTTGATAAGTCCGGCACATTTGAAGACTGTCTGTTAAAGTTTGTACCGTCTAATAATCTAAACATTTTAGTAAATATGACCCAGTTTATTAGTTTTGACCCTAGTTTTTCTAAAACCAGATGTTTTGGCAGGTTTTAAGGGTGTCAAGTAAGGACATTGATATATAGAGGTTTTAACCATCATACCTCTTATTATCTAATTGACACCATTCAGTGCTGAGATATTAGAGTTTAAAAAGATGTGAAAATTAGGCTTCACAGGGCATTTCCCTTGGCTGCTTAGGTTGCAGGGAAGATATAAGGGTTCATAGTTCAGTAGTGTCTGTGAATCATTTGGATAGATGAGGTGACTAGTGCACTGTGATGGGCTCTAGGGGGCCCAAGGGGAATGCCAAATTGGCTCCAAAGCCAAATTTTCATATATTTTAAACTGTGATATCTTGGCACTGGAGGGGTAAGCTGAGATATTATATGTAATATGTGCGGATTTAGGCTCAAAAGTACTGTACAGCCATGTCCTTACTTTATACCCCAAAAACCTCAGCACATGTCTTCTTTAAGGCCATCTTGACATGTATTTACTATTTTTTTTCCTTTTATGCTATTTTTTATGAAGATTTCCATTTGGAATTCATGTGGAGACTGCATTGATTTCACATCCCATTGGTTTTAATAAAAATCAGTGCTGCAGTTCATAAAGCGCAATTTTTTTTGGTACATTTAAAATCTGTGTTATGGAAAAAAAGAAGTAAAATCTATCTTTTTTACATGAAATCTTCAAGATTTCAGCATGGGGTAACATCTATCGAATAAAATATAACCTGCTTTCTTCTACAAATGGAGCTATCTTTGTCTTTAGTTTGTGGGTGGTATTCCATTGAAGTGAAAGGATATACCATACACAATTTTAGAATAGTTGTGGTATTTTTTTTATAGAAGGCAGCCATGTTTGTTTGTTTAAATCCTGGATAACTCCTTTAATGATTCTCCGCTGAACCTTGGATGAACATTGAAAGGGCAGAGATGAATGATTTCCCCATTATTTACAAATACAAATGAATGGTCTATGCAAAGGCTAGGCTGCCAGTGTGCATTCCTGAAAAAAAAAAAAAGAATGAGAACCTAGGAGCATAGTTTTATGAAGGTTGTCTGCTATTACTACAATTGTTCAAAAAATAAATAAATAAATAAATAAATAAAATACTTTGAACAGAGATGTATGGAAGGGGGGAGATACACTGTAAGAATTAAAAAATAGAGATTTTCACAAGATACGGATAGCTATAGGAGATACGTTGGTAGAAGTCACACCTGGTCAACCGATGCTCCTCCACAATATAAGGCCATTCTGTTGTATATGAAGATACCAGTATAAATGGCATATGGTAGGTGATGGGCCCAGTTGAAGGTTTTCTATTACCCCATAGTATGCTTAAGTTATACTTCTGCTATCAAACATTTTTTTTTATTTCTATCTTCTATAATATATTCAAGGTTTCTTGCTTGCAAAGTCATAATTCATGCTTCGAGGTGTGTATGATGGGATAGAATGGGTTGGTGGCTTAAGTGTATGTATAAAAGCAAGTAAGTGTATCAAAATGATTGGAGTAAAAAGCCAAGGAAGTTAAGTATATTCCTAAACAATAGTGGCTTATCCACCGCACTAAAAATTAGCTTTCAGTTTGATTAATACTGTTATATGAGGTCATAAATACTTGCAGTACAAAAGGTTAATGTAGTGTGAAGGGTTGTAAAACATGGAGCACAGCCTGCTAGATCATGACGAGACATTTGCTCCAGCTTTTATATGAGTGGCAATGTTTATAGTCTGTGCAAAGGGTCTGTCAACGATTAAACTATATTTGTTCATTTATTATACTGTTATTTAGTGCTTTTTAACTGCATAAGTTTGGATTTCCAAGAACGGTGGCGGAAATAAGCTAAGCAAAGACTCGCAATTCAATTTAATTTCTGCTTTGTGTGGTAAACGAAATCATTGAATGTTTTTCCGTATTAATCCTCTGGAATAAATATTTATGAATTTCTGAAATTGGCAATGAAGAAAATGTCTACTCTTTCTTGCCTCAGTTGTAATTCAAATTAAAGCAAAATTGACAGTATTCTAAAAAGGGTTATGAATTTCCACAATGCAGCACAAATGGCTACCCAGCTTGATTTTTGGATAATCCGTTGATCTTCTGTCATAGGTCAAGTAATGAAAGCTTGGCATCGAATAGTGACCTTTCATTTCCGTGTTAAAAGTAGCTGTCTACAGTGATGAGACTTTTTTCGCAGCACGAAACTGATCTGGCAAGTCCACTCAGCAGTAGGTTGTGTCAACACAACTCTTACAACAAAAGGGGCTTTACATACATGACATGAGCCAACTTCACAGGGAAAAATGATGGAGAGAGTGCTACTTGTTCGCCTTGAGCTGAAGACAGATATTGGAAGATTAAAAGAACTCCAGACAGGATTGATTTGCTAAGAAGGTGCTATTCACTTTGTTCTTGACATTTATTTTGTATGGGGAAGTAACTTTTTCCACATCCCTTGAATAAATCTCTCATACTGAAATATACTATAGTTCTCTGTGTTCAGGGCCAGTGGTGTAAGGTAAATGATAGAACCAGCATAATTAACCAGGCCTGGATCTGGCTTCTCTGACTTATAGCACTCCCTGTACATTTATTCGAATCTCTGCTACTGTAGATTTTTTTTCTTTTTTAAATAAGTACTTGTATTGAAAAATGGCAAACATTTCACAGCATTCAGGTAGATCTGAATACATGTATAAAATGGAACAGATAAGTGCTACACGTACCTACAGAATCAAAATCAGTATACAGAAAAGAGCAGTGGGGCCATGCAGGCATTGGTTTGTGTGTGAGGAATAAGAGAAAAGCAAGCTAGCCATTATACATTCAAAAGAGTAAATATGGAAAGTGTTTTCTTGAGATGACCCACTTTATAAGCCTCAGACTGCATTGATGTAATGTTTTAGGAATGTTTTGAGGTTGTGACGTTGTGTGCTGAAGCATGCTTGTGCTGGGGTATTTAGTTAATAGGCCAAATATAGTCTACTCGTAACCATATTTGGCTAATTTTTTGTGCAAGACTAGAAAACGCATGTTCGCTCCGGGTCTGATTACAGGCGACCACCGGGCCGGCGGCGTGTGATGTCACGCCTCCGCCCCTGTGTGACGTCACGCTCCGCCCCTCAATGCAAGCCTACGAGAGGGGGCGTCACAGCTATCAGCTAGACATCAGACATCACAGCTAGACATCACACGGGGGTGGAGGCGTGAAGTCACACGCCGCCGGCCTTGTGGTCGTCGGTAATCAGACACGGAGCGAACACGCTCCGGGGACTGATTACAAACGGGGTGCCGCGTGCAAGATCCCGGGGGTCCCCAGCAGCGGGACTCCCGCGATCAGGCATCTTATCCCCTATCCTTTGGATATGGGATAAGATGTATAAGCACCGGAGAACCCCTTTAAAAAAAAAAGGTTTAAATGTAATGTCCCTATTGTGGGTACACTAGCATATATTTTACTAATCTGCCAATGTATACTTCAGGTGCATTGGAAAAACTTAATGTGAATGGGGCCTTATTGAGACCTATAGACTTCCTAGTGAAGATGGTTTCCATTTGAGATCCCCTCTATTAGGTAGAGTGGAGAGCAGTTCTTAAAGGGATATTTCAGCCCTAAAATGTAAAAGTATCTTATTGAAGGGGGATATGACCTTTGGAAATCCAAAGAACTCTAGAGCCTTGACTATCTTGAATATCTACAGTGCTTCTTAGAGAACAAAAGGAGAAAATACTGTCTATTGCTTCATTCAGCATGGATATCCAAGGCTCTTTATTAGAGACTGTTGGGGATTACTTTTAGGGCTGGAATATCCCTTTTTTTTCCCACACACTGTGGTACTTTTAGTTTACTACATATCCTATTCAGATTGATAGTATGACACCCTAAGATATATAATATACACACTGTAAGTTTAATGTACAAAACAATCTATCCTATGACAAATAGAAAATCTAAGCAACACAAAAGTGAAATCTGCATTACTTTGATTCAAAGCACAACAGCAGGTTACTTGTTAATTTATTGTCCTTCACATGATAGTTTTCATGTTTTTGAATGAGAACATTATGTAAAAGTGGCATAAAATAATTTGAAAGAATGGCAAATAATTCACTGTGTGACAATTGAAAATATGTTGCTAATTTAGAAACAGATGTTAAGTGCATACTTCATCAGCAGCTCTGAAACATTTCTTCTTACTTTCTTGTTTATGTGGTAAGAATACTGAAAACTTTAAGATGCAGGTGACTCCGCTCTGCTGTATGGACTTTTAATCCCCACAGTGTAATAGAGTATAACATTTGCATTAGTTATTTATTTTTCATTCAAAATTAAAATTCAGCAATACATTTAGCAACCAGTGATATTTTTCCCCAACCTTAAATATTTTGATCTCCATATTCTACAAGAATTGTTTTACATACACAGCCGTTTGCACAATCATGCTGGATTCCTCAAGAGAGGAATACACAAAATCTAGATTGGCCCCACTTTTTAGTTTTAGACCCATTTCTAGTTTTGGCCTACAAATACTGATGCAAAATACTGTCTTAAATTTTACCACATGAAATTTGCCTTTAAGGGATTTTTCCGTATTAAGGTCTCATTCACTCGGAATGGCAGGAGTTGAGCAAAAAAAAATAAAATAAATAATAATAATAAAATAGGCTTGTCCAATTTTTTTTCTTCGCTCAATTCTGTTAAGATATTGAATCCCCAATAGACCCCTTTCAAGTCAATGGAATTCATTAGGGTTCGGTGATGTCAGTTGTGTCCCGACATATTCTGGGCCTGTTCAGCACCCAGAGCCAAACATACCCAGAACGGGATAGAGCATAATGGCAATGTGAACCTAGCCTTACATAAATGGCTTTGTACTTAGTACAGACTATTGATGTGAGATTGATAACCACTACATTTGCTTGTACACACCTGTTGTAGTAGAAGTACTGTGGTATTCCAATAAGCATTAAGCTTATTGTTAAAATAATAATGATTATGGCACATTTAGAATTAAAATAACTGAAAAAAATTGAAAGTAAATGCAATGGGAGACATTTACTAACACAAGTGGAACTGTAAACATGTAATGTAGACCGACTGCACTTGACGGCGGCGCACAAGAGATGGCATGTTTGGTGGAGCAAATGGGCAAGGTTTTACTGGCCATGGATTTATCATCTGTAATTTTGAAAGGTCGAACAAATTGAGCAAATTTCACATCACCCCTGACCCCCCATACTTAACCGTGCAGGGTTTTCTTTATAGTAAACAACCCTGACAATGGAGGTCATTAACTAACTCTTTTTTCTCGGATTTTGCACCCAAATAGTGTTGCTTGTTAAGTGTGCCAGATTTTATGACCCCAAATCCCTAAAAGGGTCATGTCTACCAGGTAAAGGGGAATATGCCCGAAAAGGGGCGCATCCCCGACATTTAAAAAAAAATCCCATGAAATTTTGTAATGTTTCCACATAAAATGCGGAGGATTTGAGCTAGGCTGGAGAACGACCAGGAGAGCTGGTTGAAACGTTGCTGTGACATTCACCTTTTTATGGAATAAAAATCTACTTTTTTCACCGACCTGAGTGCTGCGGATTCATCTATTGTTCTGCTTACATATGGACCCTTGTCCAAGGTCGGGTTCTGCGAGCACCTATTCATTTACTGGAGGGAGTGCTGTTTTCCTTTGTGTCTACTATCTATCTTTCTATCTATCCAACTATCCTTAGAAATGTGGTAAAACAAAACTCCTCTTGTTCTTATTCATATAAAAAGGATAGTTCACAGGTCTCTATGGTCTGTTGGTGTATTCACTATTTATGGATGATATATAAACATTATGCTCACATACATGTACAGGTGCAAGAATCAGCATTTTGGGACCGGATTGTTACACAGAAACTGTTACAGAACTACTATACATATAGGGATATGTATTAAAAGCCGAGCAATTGCTTTAAGTGTACATAAGAAGTGCTATGTACATATATACTCAATAGCAATAGGAAACTTTCTGAACACTATCAGATACAGTACATAATCCACAGCTACATCTGAAATGAAAAGGAATCTGGTGTATGTGCTTTAGAGGAAAGAAGTAGAAAGCTGGTAATACTGGTGCTGAATGTATGATTCTGAATTAATATGCATGATATTCCTCGGCTTTATACACATTCAATGTACTCATATTTTTCTCAGGACTCATATATATTTGCGCCCTGAACTTTTCGCGATTGCTTTTTCTTATCAGGTTTACAAATCAAATCAAATAGGTATATTGCAGAGCTCTGTGATATTATTTTCTCTGCTTATAGCAGAATGTATTGAATTATGCTTTGCTCCTGTAAGGCTGCTGCTATTCTCTTCACATTGAGTGAGAATGACTGTGGGGGCTGTAAATTCACTTGGCTTCCAGCATTACTGGTTAAATCAAGAGCCCTATTCAAGCTTAGAGAAGAGACAGAGCAAGTGTTCATTACACAAATCAATTTGGTCAAAAGTACAGCACAGTGGGTACTCAAGCGTTGCTCACATAATATTGTCCACTTAATCATATAATGCCTAGAAGAAATTCACATGCTTTTCTCCTCGCCAAGTAGCTTGATTGGCGCATTTATAGTAAAAAAAAAAAAAATAGACTTTTTACAAGTTTTTACTATGTGAAAAAAAAAGTAAATTTTAGTTTGTTACATGAGTCCAGCTTATACATTCGTAATAAAGCTGTCACTTGGCTGGGGTGTTAAAAGTAGCATTGACATAGGTAGTAAGCTCTCACATTAAAGGGGTACTCCACTTATTTTTAATTTTTTTTACAGTAAGGATGCACAGGGTGCCTCCCTAAACTAAATAGAAATTCACAAAACTCAACTTATTTCCCATGCTCCCCCCCAAAAAAACATCAGAGTGCCGCTCAGCCAATCACTACTGACACTAGTGTTTGGCTCAGTGACATTGTGACACCCAACACCAGGAACTAGAGCTGGGGTTGGCAAAAGACATTTCTGCTCAGCCAAACACTGGGCAAAGCAATGTTCCGCCTCAGCCAGTGATTGCATGGCGGAGATCAGGGGACGTGTAACCAGAGGCATACCAATTAGAACATTACAATACAGAATAGCCCTCCCTTTAAAATACCTCTTCGTTTTTTGTCTAGATAAATAAAAAATAGACAATATACAAGAAGGTTGACTGCAGCACACCAGCATATTTAGTTGAGGATGTAGCTTTATTCCATAAATACAGTCCTTGATAATGGTGGTGTGAGACCACAGAAACTTGGTCACCGTATTTATGGAATAAAGCTACATCCTCAACTGAATACGCTGGTGTGCTACAGTCAGGCTTCTTGTATGTATCTACTCCATTGGACCCAGGACCAGGGCCCATTCAACCGCCTGCATCCACTACACTACAGTGCTGCTCAAATGGTGTGCTGCTCTCCCTCTTCATTTGCTACCTATAGATAGATAGATAGATAGATAGAAGGATAGAGTAGATAGATAGATTTTATTCCATTTAAATCTTTATTAAACAATAAGCCCAACAGGTATATTGAATATAGGAAATTAAAAGAAAATATAATAAAAATAAAATGCAATGCTATCATATGTAAAGTAAATAAATAAAACATAGATAGATACCATATAAAATATATTACAGCAGCACATCCAGACAGTGGTTAAAGGGTGGCAAAGCCATGGCATTCTGGTGTTGAATAAAGCCATGCTTCAACTGCTATCTGGATGTGCTGCTGTGATATTTCATGAGAATATTACAGAGGCTGTTGGAACAAGACTTTCCATAGCTGGTACCCTATCTGGACTTCTTTGGTAGTGCTTTTCCTTTTCGATTTTTGTCTAGATAGATAGATACATAGATACAGCAACAAATAGACAGCGGCAACTCCAATAGAGTGAAAGAAGTGGGTGTCTTTATTCACATAATGTGATGCGATGTTTCTGCTTGCTCACCAAGCCATTTTCAAGCAATAAATCAGTGAACAGAGTACATATTTATGGTCACGCAGGACCAATGAAACAATAATTCAATCAATTGTGTAATATAGTGCAAAATAATAAACTCTATATATAAAATTACATTTTTGTGCATATAAAGTGACCTGTGCATATCATCAAACAGTAGTAGTTGCCTACGGTAACGCCACTGATCTTCCAGTTGGAGACCTGGGTGTGCGCCGCTAATGTGCGGCACCCTAGTATTCTCCTGTGCATTAGGTCCAAGAGGAGATTGCTCTGAGCCTGTACATATATTTCTATTTGACCTATCCAAAGATGGCATACACAGCCTCATGCATGAATACCGCGCATGTGCAGCTTACTGAGACGCGTCACTGTGACAACAAGGTTAGCTGTTATCTGGCGTATCTATATTGTAACGCGCTGTATTGGCGTCCTCGTGGTGTCACCGGGCGAGTGATTCCAGCCCTTCCACCCATCTTATTAATCACACACGTGTACACTAATAAGTTTATTCTTTTGTACTTTATTATACAGCTGATTGGATGATTGTTTCATTTAGAGATGAGCGAATTTACAGTAAATTCGATTCGTCACGAACTTCTCGGCTCGGCAGTTGATGACTTATCCTGCATAAATTAGTTCAGCTTTCAGGTGCTCCGGTGGGCTGGAAAAGGTGGATACAGTCCTAGAAAAGAGTCTCCTAGGACTGTATCCACCTTTTCCAGCCCACGAGAGCACCTAAAAGCTGAACTAATTTATGCAGGATAAGTCATCAACTGCCGAGCCGAGAAGTTCGTGACAAATCAAATTTACTGTAAATTCGCTCATCTCTAGTTTCATTGGTCCTGTGTGACCATAAATATGTACTCTGTTCACTCATTTATGGCTTGAAAATGGTTTTGTGAGCAAGCCGAAATGTTGCATCACATTATGTGAATAAAGACACCCACTTTTTTCTTTCTATTGGAGTTGCTGCTGTGTATTTGTTGCTGTATCTGGTGGATGTCCTAGGTCAGGACTGTGTTGCAGTGGGCACCCGTGCATTACCTACAGAAGTGCTGCTTTTCTTTGGAGTTTAGATAGATAGATACATAGAGAGTCCAAATAGAAACAGCACATCCAGAGAAAAAAAATTAGAATAAAATGAGAAAAAAAAGGAAGTTGGATGCATGCATGTATAGGAATGTGGTTACCAAGTCCAACACAATGGTAAAAGGATAAATGCAGCACACCAAGTGGATGAAATTTAAAATGATGGTTTATTTCATACTGTAAGGACAACATTTCAGTAGCTTCCCGCTATATTTTCCATTGACTTGAAAAAGGTAACGGGAGACTACAGAAACGTTGTCTTAACATCATGGAATAAACCACCATTTTTTTTCTCCACTTGGTGTGCTGCATTTATCCATTTACTAGATTTATACATTTACTAGATAGAGAGATAGATAGATACAATTCCAGAAAAAGAGCAGATCTACTTAGATTTGGTCCTGGCTTCAGACCTCCAGCAAAACAGTAACAAATACACAGTAGCGACTCCAGTGAAAAAATGGGTGTCTTTATTCACATAATGTGATGCGACGTTTCGGCTTGCTCACCAAGCCATTTCAAGCCATCAATGAGTAAACAGAGTACATATTTATGGTCACACAGGACCAATCAAGCAATTATACAATGAATTGCGCAATAGGGTATAAAACATTAATATTTCTGCCTAAAAAAACATTCTTTGTGAAAAAAAGTGAATCAAATATTTTATAAAACCATATCTTAAAAGCGCTGTGGCTGCTAAGGTCTCTATGTATAATAACCTGTGCATACAAAGCTTAATTACATACATTCATATTAATGAATACATCTGTGAAGTTATTAAGATGGGTGTGTATACCCATCTTGCAATAGTTTTTTCATTATGGTTATACTGCTCATATATTGGGAAATGCACTTCCCCGCCACAAGTACCGGTTTTGCACCTTTAGGACTGTTGGGGTTGCTTATGGCAATGCCCCCGATCCCTGGTTGGAGACCTGGGTTGCCGACGTTATTATGCAGCACCCCAGTATTCTCCTGTGCATAAGGTTCAGTAGGGGATTGATGTGTGCCCTATCCAAAGATGGCCGCTACAGTCTCATACTGTAATGCCACACATGCATGGTTTCTTTGGGACGTGTTGCTTCAGCAACCCGGTCAGCGGACGCACTGCTACCTACGTCACTTCCGGCATCGGCCAGGTGTTTCATAATACAATACGTCGTACTGGCGCCCTCATGGTGCTACTGTATACACACCGGGTGAGTGATTACATCCCTTCTGCCCATCTTATTAACTTCACAGATGTATTCTTAATATGAATGTATGTAATTAAGCTTTGTGTGCACATGTTTTTATACATAGAGACCTTAGCAGCCACAGCGCTTTTAAGATATGATCCTATAAAAATATTTGATTCACTTTTTTTCACAAGGAATGTTTTTTATGCACAAATATTGATGTTTTATACCTTATTGCGCAATTCTGTGGTCCTGTGTGATCATAAATATGTACTCTGTTTACTCATTTATTGCTTGAAAATGACTTGGTGAGCAAGCCGAAATGTTGCATCACATTATGTGAATAAAGACAACCACTTTTTTCATTTTATTGGAGTTGCCACTTTGTATTCGTAACTGGATAGATAGATAGATAGATAGATAGATTTGATGACATAATCTTTACTAAACAATGAGCCCAACTGGTATATTGCATATAGGAAGAAAAATGAATGTGAGAATGAACAGAAAATTCCCACAAATTGGAAATCTTTGTGAAATCATTCCCAATTATTTCTGCGCTCAGAACTCTTCAAACACTTCATTATTTATGTATTTATTGATTATAGAATCAGAGATGAAAGTACAATAGAAGACCAAGGTAAACATTTAATTATGTAGAAGGCCTAAAAACCTCGAATCCAGGTCACAGTGTTTTCCTGAGCCGATTCAGAGAGCATAAATGTGCTGTTAATTGCCGAAAGTCATGGTGTGCATGTAGACCAGTAATTTACACAGGAACTAAAGGCCATGGAAGAGCAGCTAATCATACCGAATGGAGGGATGAATAATTACTATATGACACCACTGAATTACACTGTGGACTCAACAAACATAATTCATTTAGGCATTTAAAGGAGCCCAGGTTAGGCTCTCCCTAATAACATGGCTTCTGTAAGTGCATCAATTACATACCTATGATTAGAGGAAAATGAATGAATGCCATCTAAAAAGACACCTGTGTGCCGATGTTAAAAGTTTACACAAAAATTTTCAATATTTTACAAAATTCTGTTTTGTCTATAATAGACTCCATCCTGGGATTCATAAATCATCATAATAGTTCTATGGTGTATGGCAGTGTTTCCAAAGCGCCGTCTTCAAATCACCCCCCAATAGGTCATGTTCTCAGGATTTCCTTAGGCTCTGTTCACGCAATCAGAAAATGTGCAGAATATCCACATGGAAAACAAACGCGGGCATTCAGCACATTTGACTAACCGGCAGGCACTTGGAAATGCACAGTCTTATAGATGGCAATGCATTTCCTTGCACTCTCCGAAGTAAGAATAGACAAGTTTATTCTTTCTGTGGACACTGGAATCTGAATTTATGAAATTCTGCCGTGTGAACAGTGCCACCACACCCCCTCCCATAGACTTGCATTGAGAGGGCATGGCCGCGACGTCACGAGTGGGGTGTGGCCATGATGTTTCGAGCCTCCGCCCGGCATCGCCAGTCATACGGCGAAGTTCTCTCCTTGCACTGGATGTCTTCGGTGCCCAGACACCACTGGGGACCCCCGCGATCAGACAACTTATCCCCTTTCCTTTGGATAGGGGATCTCTTTAAACAACAGAAGTGGAGTTTTCACTCTAGAAAAATTTACGACTCAACTTATTGGGGGACATGTGTGTGTGTGTGTGTGTGTGTGTGTGTGTTTATTACATTTTTTTTAACACAGTTTTTTCTCCCTAAATGTACTTACTCTTTTTTTTTTTTTTTTTTTGTTACTTCTTCTACAGATCTGTGTATCCTTCGGATTCGGTGGACTACTTCGACGACCAGCGTTTTTCTTTATTTGATGTTAATAAAATGGTTAACGTGGGCTTGTGGGGGAGTGTTTTTTTGTAATATTTATTTTTTTTAAAACCTGTTGTGTTTTTTTTTTTTTTTTTACTTACTGGACAGGCTTAGTAGTGGAAGCTGTCTTACAGACGGAGTCCATTACTAATTGTGGCTTAGCGTTAGCCACAAAAACAGCTAGCGCTAACCCCCAATTATTACCCCGGTACCCAACACCACAGGGGTGCCAGGAAAAGCCGGTACCAACAGGCCCGGAGTGTCAAAAATGGGCCTAGGCGGTAACAGGCTGGCATTATTTAGGCTGGGGAGGGCCAGTAACAATGGTCCCCGCCCACCCTGGTAAAATCAGGCTGTTACTGTTTGGTTGGTATTTGGCTGAGAATAAAAATAGGGGGGACCCTAGGTGTTTTTTCTTAATATTTAATTATTTATTTTAAAAAAATGCATAGGGTCCCCCCTATTTTTATTCTCAGCCAAATACCAACCAAACAGTAACAGCCTGACGTTACCAGGGTGGGCGAGGACCATTGTTACTGGCCCTCCCCAGCCTAAATAATGCCAGCCTGTTACCACCTAGGCCCAGGAACGCCATTTTGACGCTCCGGGCCTGTTGGTACCGGCTCTTCCCGGCACCCCTGTGGTGATGGGTACCAGGGTAATAATTGGGGGTTAGCGCTAGCTGGTTTTGTGGCTAACGCTAAGCCCAGCATAGTAATGGACTCTGTCTATAAGACAGCTTCCACTGCTAAGCCTGTCAAGTAAAGTAAGGAAAAAACACAACAGGTTTATAAAAAAATTTATTACAAAAAACACTCCCCCACAAGCCCTCGTTAACCATTTTATTAAAATCAAACAAAGAAAAACGCTGGTCATCGAAGTAGTCCACCAAATCCGAAGGAGTCCACAGGATACACGGATCTGAAATGAGAAGAAAAAAAAATGGGTAAGTACATTTATTATCACCTGCTCGCACATCTCCCGCCCTGCACGACTACAACTCCCAGCATGCCCTTACAGTAAGGAAATGCTGGGAGTTGTAGTTGTGTGGTGCAGGAGATGTGTGGGCAAGTGACAAGCTTGCCCCCCTGCCCCCAGCTGCAGTACTACAACTCCCAGCATGCCCTTACAGTAAGGACATGCTGGGAGTTGTAGTCCTGCAGCTGGGGGCAGGGGACAAGCTTGTCATTCGCCTGCACTGCACAACTACAACTCAGAGCATGTCCTTACAGTAAGGGCATGCTGGGAGTTGTAGTCCTGCAAAGGGAGCCCGGGCACACACACACAGAGAGTCACACACACACAGTCACACACACACAAACACACACACAGAGTCACACACAGACAGTCACACACAGACAGAGACACACAGACAGAGATGGAGACAGACAGAGAGACAGACAGAGAGACAGACACACACACTCACCCAGCCAGCGCAGCAATCCTTCTCTCCGGGCGCCCTGCGAGTGACGTCACTGAAAGAGGGACGTCAGGCCGGCGCAACTGAAGAAGTGGGAGCAGAGGCCGGCGCAACCGAAGACATGGGAGCGGAGGCCGGGCACAGTGCAAGTGAAGGCCGCCGGGGGGCTGGGGGGAGTAGAGGGGTGCTAGTGGGGGTGGAGGCCGGGAACAGTGCAGGTGAAGGCCAGGGGGGGTTATGGACGGGCACAGTGCAGGTGAAGGCCGGGGGGGGGGGGCGGTCACAGGGGGGTGCTGACGGACCCCCCCCCCCTGACAGACTCCTATATCCCCTAATGTCATGTCACTGTACCGGTCGGGTCCTGTGATTGGCTGCTGGTCCTGGCCAATCACAGGACCCAGCGGGAAATGTGAAATGACAGCAAGGGATGTTGGAGTCTGCAGCGCCGGAATTTGTTATAAGGAGCCCGGGCTGACATTACAGTGCAGCCGCCCGGGCTCCTCATACGGCCTCCCCGCTACCCTCACTTAATAATGATGGGGACACTGATATCCCCCCCTTGTCTCCCGCCCGCGCTGCTCCTGCTGCTACAAGACTGCAACTCCCAGCATGTCCTCACTGTAAGGGCATGCTGGGACTTGTAGTCTTGCCACAGTTAGCAGACAGATGGGAGTTGTGTGGCGCTGGCAGGTGAGAGGGGTGGGATGTAAATCACTGCAGTGTCCCTGTAGCGAAGTAAGGGTAGCGGGGAGAAAGTATGTCGGAGCCCGGGCGGCAGTAGCTTTTCCTGCTCCATGCTGGAGCTGGAGTAAATTTAGTCAATTTTTACGGCCGTTGCGCCATTTTATTGTGCAGCTGAGACTGTCGCAGTTAATAAATACGTGACTAAACCAAGTAAAGTTTTCAAACCAGCGTACCGTAGTCAAAAAATCTAAACTTGCTCTTCTTGCTCGCATAGATGATTGTCCCACGAAAAGTCACGGTGTCGCAGTAGCGACTTTTTTGCGACAAATTTACACAGAAAAACTCGGGTAAAAGGGTTGATAAATGCCCCTCATTGTGAATTCTCCACTTTTGTTGTTTTACCCTCTGCATATTTGTGAGATGTAACCTGTCTGCTTTCAACCTATCTGCTCAGAAATGCTTTTGGCGTGATAAAGGGGACTCCCAAATGCTTGTATTTACTAAATATTATTGGTCCAATAAACAGAATAATACCAGATTCTGCAACATTCTATAATTTTTGCAAATAGATGATTGTTGCAGAAGTTGCATATAATTTTAAAACTCAGAATTTAGCATTTAGAGTTTTGATATGAGATATTATAATATGTCAAGTTACATGCATACATCATGTCGGCCAGTATTTTATTCCTACAAAAAAAAGACAGTTTCATTAGCCAAGCAATTTCATGAACCCTCTACATGCTTATGTGTAAGTGATTTTCTTGTCACAGTGGCTGCGCGGTGACTGGCTGATACTGTAGCCATAGCTCCCCAGACATTGCTCATCAATAATGTTCTAATATAAATACTTGTTTGTCTGGGTTTTTAAATTACAAAGTTAATCTCAACAGCACACGGGTAGATCTGCAGAGAGTCATGCAGAAAATGAGTGGACATGACCTTTTTGATGAAATGACAAATGATATGTTCCACTTCAAGTAGTACAAAATGCATTGACAGCATAATCACCAGAATGCACGTAAGACACTATTAATCTATACAGAATAGTGTGTTACTCAAATACATTATTACATAAATCAGATAGATAGACTCATCCTACAATCTATTACAGTTGCAAACATATTTAATGAGGAATATACATGGAATGAACAATATTTCAATGGTATTAGGTGTGATTCTTTGTCAAAGTATCTCTTTCGAATATCCAATCCATTTTCTAAAGAATAAAAACTTCAATAACTGTTTGGTGACACCAAAAAGGACCTGACTTTTCATCAAATGCCATCAGATTCAGTGTATCCTAAGAAATGATTTCCATCTTTGTGATCATATCAGAAGGAATACAAAACTCGGGGTGCATTTATATCCTTGTGCCATAGGGACCCAACAACTTGTTGGTCACGAAAGAGGATACTAGTATTATACACTGATCAACCATAATATTAAAACTATGTGAAGGAATAGAATTATCTTATGCCAATGGAGCCTGCAAGGCGGTGAGATATATGTGGTAGCAAGTTAAATGTCAGTTCTTGAAGTTGATATGTTGGAAGCTGAGGGAAGTGCCAAGCTGTAATGGCTAGATAACTGGGTCAGAGTACCACCAAAAAGACAGGTTGTATGGAGATTACCTAGTATGCAGAATTTAGTACCTAATAAAATTGGTTAATGGATAGACAACTCGTGAATAGTGTTGCTCGCGAATATTCGCAATTCGAATATTATTCGCGAATATCGCATATTCGCGAATTCGCGAATTTCGCGAATATAGCGCTATATATTCGTAATTACGAATATTCGTTTTTTTTTTTTTTTTTCTTCACAGTACACATCACAGTGATCACCCCTCTCTGCTTCCAGCTTGTGTGGTGTAAAGAAGGCTCTAATACTACTGTGTGAGACTGGTGTGCGGAAATTCACATGTGCGAAAATTCGCATATGCTAATGTTCGCATATGCGAATTTTCACACGTGTTAATTTTCGCATACGCGAAAATGAAACGAGAATATAACGAATATGTGAATATTCGCGAATATATGACGAATATTCGTCCATATATTCGCGAATATTCGCGAATTCGAATATGGCCTATGCCGCTCAACACTACTTGTGAACTGACAATGGGATCATGGGTGTATAAGGCTCACTGAGATGCACAAGAAAAGAAGGTTAGCCCATCTGGCATGAAAAGTTATTGTAGGACGGGTTGCTGAAAAAGTTAATGCTGTGTAATGATAGAAAGTGCATCCTGGTTTCCTGCATATGTGGTTACATTAAGACCAGTCACAATGCTCAAGCTGATGTCTGTCCACCTTCATAAGTGCCAACAGTGGGCACATAAACATCAAAAGTCCAACAAGTAATGAGCCACGGAAGAAGGTGACTTTTGTTATTGACCAGGTACTTATGCGTCACTTGCCTGGGGAAAAGATCACCAGAATGCACTAGAGAAAGAAGGCAAAGTGGTCCATGTGGATGTTACTTTGACACGTTATAGACCAAGTACACGCCTTCTTTGCTGTTGTTATATCCTATTGGCAGAGGTCTCTCTTAGCAGAATAATGTACCTGCATCAGGAATAGTTTAAGAATTGTAACAAAGGTTTAAGGTGTTGACTTCCAATGAATGCCACAGATCGGGTATTAATGATTTCCGATTCATGGATGCCACACATATTACCTCAACTGATTTAGAGAGTCTGTTGTTAATATCTTGGTGCCAGATACCAGAGAAAACCTGCAGAGGTCTTGAGGAATCAAAGCTTTTTTGGTGACATGCTGGAAATCTACAGTACACAATAATTGGATAATGGGTTTATATTACACATAACGTTTTGGGACGATTATGTGTCGGGCACTGGAACCTTAAAGTATGAATTTGAGTTTAATACAGTATCACTGTTGTACCATGTATACCATTCCATGTATCAGTCTCTTACCTCTTCTTTTCCTTACTGTTTCTTTCTCTGACTATCACACAAGAGTGGTTGCATATAAAGAGTGTGTTTAACAGTCTGGTGATGACACTTTTTTTTTTAGTAAAGTCCAGACAATGATGCACGGCCAGCACTCACTGTACATACAAAAATCCTTACAGCCTTATTTTCTTCCTGCATAAAAATTCCATACAAGAATAGCAACTGATGAAAGTCTAAAAAGCAAGGCTAAATGTAAGGAAACTGGTTGGGGCCTTTAAAGGACTTAGAGTCCAACCCACATAACATATATCACATAATATGCAGAAAATCACATAAATAGTAATGTATTACATTTAATGTTATGGTTTTCGTTATATCTTCTGTCTGTATATTTGCCAATTTCACTTAGTATTTTTAAACCACACATCTATCCTCACCACATAAAAAAATGCAGTGTGAACCAAGTTCTGCGAATTGTTTTTATACACACTAGAATATAACATACACACTTTTTTTTTTACTTGAGTCTATAAGGAATCTTTTTTTTACTTATCTACAGCATCCGATCTGATGACATTACATGGACTGTTCCACAGAGGCTTTACAAAGAGGGGGCCACATACACATATACTTATGTACTTACTGCTAGTGATTAGACTGGCTCCTGTCCAACTGTTCTAATGACAAAGATTATATTTTTCAACTGATCGGTCTGCAGGGAGACATGGTACTGAATCTAGCTCACCCTATGATGCTGTGCTGAGGCATCATGGGGTTAACTGCAGAGCCTAAAGGAAAAGAAGACAAGAAAAAAGAGACAATAAGAGACAATGAGGTCCAGTGATGGAAAGATGGAAAAATATTTTTTTAAACTTTGTAATAGAGCAGCGTATGTAACTATAAAGAGTGCCTTACATTAGGGAAAACTTTTGACATGTCCTAACGATGTCAAAAGTTTGTATCTGGGGAGGTCTGGGTGTTCAGACTTCCGCCGATCAGGAGAATGAATCAAGAGAAGCCTGTGCTGCTGCACACTCCTCTCCCTGACTGTGTCATATGATTGAGACACTCTCATAGACTTACATGGCAAGTTTGTCTTCATCACATGACACAGAGTCAGGAGAAGAATGTGCTGAGCTTAAAATTCTCTGATTGTGTTCTCCTGATCGTTGAAGGTCTGAACACTCAAACCCCTGCAGATTAACACTTTTCCCATGTTGCTTAGACATAGCAAAAGTTTGTCATTGATGATTTAAATCAATGAGAAGTATATAGTATAAATGCACTTCATTTATTCATGATGGAAAATGTAACCTGAAAATATAACCTTAAACAGTTATTGTCTAAATTATCCCCGGCCAATCATAACGTTTGACATGTCAAAAGTACAATTTAAAGACAGAAACACTTCAAAATGTCAACTTGAGTACATTGCTTAACATTTTTTTTAAACATATTCTTATAACTGAGATTTCTTATTAAATATTTTTTTTTTAAATTATATTACAGCTTAAAAATATTACTTTGAGTGTAAAGCCAGCTGGTAAATATTGGCAAACATTGATAAAAATAAAACCTGTGGAAAGTAAAATATGAGTTTCCTTGTAATTATATGAGATCAGTGTTACGGTTACATAAACTATGGATGCAAATGATACAACAAAATAGATATTGTCTGAAGCTGGCAGACTCTCAACAGTAAAACTTGTTACTGTGTGCAATTTTATAATTGTGTAATTTAGCACTTATGTAAATGCTTCTAATCTCTTAGAGAGATAGATCAGGCTTCTTATGAAACTGCACAGAATCTCACCAATGGATTATTGCCAAATTGAAAGATTCAAACATTGGGCATGGAATATTACTGAAACAAATGTTTAATATTGTAGCTGCTAAACATAGAGAAGTCATAGAATGCACCATCTATAGTCATTGTGTCTTTATATGCCTTTTCATATTTCTCTTAAAGGGGTGGTCTGTTGAAAAACAAGTATAGGGGATAAGTGTCTGATTGTGGAGGGTCTGTCTGCTGGGACTTCCTGCGAACTCTTGAATGGGACCTGGCTGTCTAAGAGTAGTGCGCGCTTCAGGTGGCACACGCTCCATGCATTCACTATTGGAGAGCTGAAGAAACCCGATTGATGCACTCGAGCATCTCTGATGCTCCCATAGAAATGAGCCTGTGCCTTCATTTATAAAAGGCCAACCTAAATCATGTTTACAAATGTATAAAATATATGGAATTTTTCAATGTAATCTGTCAGCTATTTTTGCTGATAATAGCTGCATACATTTCTGATAGCTGTTAGGGTCTAAAAGCAAACTGTACCTTTCCTAGAGCTAAGTTGGTGGCCAAACTTATGAAATTTTCTTTTTATTTTTCAGCCAAGTTTCAAGTAGACAGGGCCGAGCTGCTCAAGTGCCACTGACTGGCATGCCACGTCAATTGCCCTCACCTTCCAACAACTCCTTGACTGATGTACAGAGCAATGCACATCAGTCAAGGTGGGACTGGTAGGTGAAGGCAAATGAGGTGGCATGTCAAACTGTGGCACCTGAACAGCTCGGCTCTGCATCCTTGACAATTGGCAAAGATGGCAACATTAAAAAGACAACAGAAAAGTTTAGTATGACAAATCCCAAACAATAGTTTTATTGTGATTGAGCAAAGTCTAGATCACAGTGTGGGCATTAGAACAATGTGCCTGTTCAATGGAATCCTAAACAGTAGTCAATGTTTGGACAATATGTGATTCTTAGCTAAATCAGACAAACATCCCATTAATGCAAATGAACAGATCAAAGTTATGTTACTTGGAACATTCAGTGTAAAAAGAAACTTTTTACACTGAATGTAAATAGAAAAATGTAAGTAATAAATGGGCATAGGACTGACTAGATGCATGAGTGAGTGGATGGAGTAAATATATGATTAATATTTCATTAGAAAGTCTCAAACAGGAAATAATGTACTGTATATTGGAAACTACTGTTTCTACAGTTTATACCATACCATTTATCAGAATTATAAAATGTCCTAAGAATTGTAACATAATTGGGAAAGATTTATCAAGACCTGTGTAGAGAAAGAGTGTTAGAGTTGCCAATAGCAACCAATCAGATTTTTTTTTAAATTAAAAAGTGATCTGATTGGTTACTAAGGACAACTGCACCGCTCTTCCTCTACACAGATTATGATGAATCTTCCCTAATATGTATTTATGTTTAATAAAAAATGAAATACTCAAACACATTTTAATTCACATATTTTATATACCCGATTTGGTGATAGATATTTTAATAGTTTACAATAATTAAGTTTAATATGTTTTATGTTACAGCAAACAGATGAGTCCGCACAGACTGATGGGCAACAACAGACACAGTCGTCTGAAAACACAGATAACAAAACACAGCCGAAGAGACTCCATGTTTCAAATATTCCTTTCAGATTTAGAGATCCAGACCTAAGACAAATGTTTGGGGTAAGTAAAAGAAAAAAAAAATCATAATAAATCATATGTCAATAATGCATGCATCTAGGATCACGAAAAGGAAATACCATAAAGCCTTTTAATCCTTTGGCAAAGCAATCCCACCATAAGGTAGGCCATATATAATCAACCTGATATTCTAGTGGGGAAAAAGCAACAACTGGAATACATAAAAACACTGCCTTAAGGGCGAGTTTTACCGCTCTAGACAATCTTGGTCTATTATTTTACTCTGTTGTTACTTTAATCAGCATTTAAAGCAGAAAAAAAGTAAATCAATGTGTCCCCCATGATCATACCACTTCAGGATTCATCAAGAAGCAGTCCCATACATAGCCTTTAACTTGTTAGTGTAGAGGTGATGTATTATAGCAGTTGACTGATGGAATTTTACACGTGCACATGAGGTTGACAACTACTTCTAAATCAATGCTTGAAGATTTCATTAGCTACAAGATTAAATCTCCTGGATGTCCTAGAAAATCCAGCTATGTGCTATCTAGATTTAATTCCAATAGACTCCAAGTCAGTTCAGTAAAGCTTAGGATAATTGTAAAGGCTTGACAATCCCTTCACACTTCAGGCTTATAAGGTTACTTCTCAATTGCCAATTTTCCAGTTTATTTAAGATAATTAAAAAGGGGCGTTGACTTTGTTTGAAAGTATTTGGTGCAAAATCACAAAGATTTTATTTCTAATCACCAAGACTCCCCTTCTTCCTCAATATGTTGTTTGCCATATCACAGAAAACCCACACATTACGATATGGCAATGAGTTGTGTAAATTCAGCCTACAGTTTTGGTACATTTATATCGATCTCTGTCATGTTCTTTTTTTATTCTTCCATGTAATTGTCCATTCTTCATGGTCATTAAGAAATAGTTTTTTCATGCTTGTTTCAGTAAAAGGGACTAAGAAACCAGAGGAAAATACGTTGTAAAGAAAATCAATAATAATAGTAAATTAGTAATCTACTCCACTGTTAGACAACATGGAACCACAATACTTATAGATATGAGGCAGATCAGTTAAAAGTAGATTCAATTTATTACATGATATCAGTTAATTTTTTTTATTTAAAAAATAAAAATCTAAAAACCTATGTATTTTTTTATGGCACAAAAAAGGAGTGGCAAGAGATCAGCTAGTAAAAGAAGAAAATTATGTTGTATGATTGTAACACTGGTGATTTCTAGAGTTTTGTTTTGATTCCTCATTTAGAGATCTTAGAATAACAGTGTTAAAGAAGATGTCCAGTGCTTATAAATGTATCCCTAATCCGCAGGATAGGGGTCTGACTGCCGCGACCCCCCTTTGATTTCCCGTACAGGGCCCACAGCAGGTCATCTGGTACAAATACGCCCGCTTCATTCATCTCTATGGCAGAGGCGGAGACAAATCGTTCCTTTGTCTCCACCTCTCCCATAGAGATGAATAGAGGGGCGTATTTTGTCCAGCTGAGATATATCAATCAAGGGCAAAAATAAGCCACTTTGGACCACTCTGATGACTTGTACATAAGACAGCATGAGAGTAATGGCAGGTTTGCTCCAAGTATCAGTGCAGCTGTGTTACTTTATTACAACATGTATCCAGTAGACTGGTCCCATCACATATTCCTATCACAATGAATAGTTATTCTTTGTAGCTGTACCTTTGTTCCAATTAATTCCATGTTTTGCTCTTTTGTAATGTATGTTCTTATAAATACCTTTTGACAATGTGCCATGATTCATAACGTTAGCCACATTATTCAGTGTTATGTTTTTAGTTATACTATTTAGTATTATGGTATTCTGCATACATAATTAAAATATGAATTGTTCTTCAGTGCCAGAAAAGCAGACACAAGTCGTCAACACTAATCTATTTGTAAAAAAAAAAGGAATGTATTAAACTGGTGTGCAAGATATAAACAGAATATATGTAGACATATAGTAGACATGTAGAATATAGTAGACATCTAAAACTAAAAGCATCAGATCAACAGGGATGAGGATTTAGGAGAATTTAGAGTTAGGAGAAGTACTCTTGCTTAAGATCTTGCCATTGTGAAAAGACCACGCAGACCTATGGGCCTGAAAGATTGTATAGTTATTAATAACAACAGTCTAGAAACAGTCTAGACAAAAGAAAAAAATTATTAGAACAGTGAAACTCGATATTGGATGTGGAGAGTAAGGTTTTCTGGCTGGATGAGTTTAAATGTGAAATCTTTGGAAGCAATAGATAGCTCAATGTACATAACTAAAGCAGAGAAATGCTCTTATTACCTTATTCCTACAATTACCAGTCAAGCATAGTGGAGGATTAGTGAAAGTTTAAGGATATATAACATCTGCTGTTGAACATTTGTTTTCATGTAATACCCTCTGGACAAAATTCAACAGAGAAAAGTTATTTGTACAGCAAGATAACGTTCCCACAAAGAAGCTACTAGTGTTCTCTGAACTATGGATGGGTCACCTCAGAGAGCGGCATTCATGGATTTGTTTGGGATTACTTGTAGTGTAGGATACAGAAAGTGTACCCAATTTCCAAGACTGATAAAATACTGAGAATGTAACACAATTACTGTTTATTTTGATGCTTCTGTTTGAATTAGTGTTAAATATTTGTTCTGCTTTACCTCTTTATATATGAAGGACATCATGTTTACATTGAGTTTACATTTGGTGGAAACATTTGAAACTTTCCATCCAACATACAGTTTGCAGGGAATATATATATATATATATATATATATATATATATATATATATACAGTTGAATATATCAACTGCTGACTACTATTAAAAAAGACTCACGTTCTAAAAGGAGTCCAATCTGTCAGCATCATGTTATAGAGCAGAATAATATATAGTTTTATAGGAAAAATTCTATGATAACTTATGATGTATTCATGTAAATCTCTGCTTATTCTAGGCTTAGTAGTCTCATGGGTAGTTCTACTCATTGATAGAAATCTGTATTTGTATTGGTGTGCATAAAGACTGAGCTGAGTAGGGCCACCTTCTTGGCTACATAGCATGAAATGACCTTAGATTTACAAGGACAGATTATTCAAAACTGCATTAAATTCTCCTTGGCTCCTCCAACTCTATAACATAATGCCTGTAGGTTGGATTGCATTTTTAATGTGGCTAGATTCCTTTAAAAACACAGCATTTCTCCTGCGGTGTTGCTATCAGTGTGTGAAGAGTGGGAGAAGAGGGTTGCATTGACAATCCAACACAATGGGCAGCACATTGAACATATTTTATAAGTGGTCAGAAACTTGTAAATAACTCATGAAAGAATAAAGTTACGTTAAAACCAAGCACATTAATGTTTTTCTTGTGAAATTCCCAATAAGTTTGATGTGTCACATGACCCTCTTCCTATTGAAAAAACAAAAGTTGGATTGAAAATGTCCGACTTCAAAATGGCCACCATGGTCACCACCCATCTTGAAAAGTTTCCCCCCTCACATATACTAATGTGCCACAAACAGGAAGTTAATATCACCAACCATTCCCATTTTATTAAGGTGTATCCATATAAATGGCCCACCCTGTAGTATAGTTGACTATGCTTTTCAGCATTGCTGAGGCAAAGGTATAGTATGATACAACCAAACATGAACATGAACTTGGCAAAAAAAAAAAAAAAAAAGTCTGCAAGATTTTTTAACAATAAAATATGAAAATCAGAGCCTAACATAAAATGTCTTTGTCTCGAACTTTAGTAACCTCCTTAATTGTTGACTTTACTGGAATATATGTCACGCATGCACACCAGGTTATCACATATTTGAAAAAAAGGAAGAAAAAAAAAAGCCAGATTCATAGTTAGTTAGTTGCTTATGCACCTATCAGTAACTTACCTATCCCTGTAAAAAATAATTTGTAATCACGTCCTGCTGAGAGCTCAGACCCATTTAGACTAATGATAGCACAATAATTAGTTTGTGGAAAAGGAACACATAGAAACTTACTGCACTGATGACTAAATAATGTCTGCTGGTAATAAGGTCATTTGCCAAGGGATGGGAACACTACAAGCTATTTTCTTTTAGTCAGAATAACAATAACAGATTAAAGATTTTATTTGAAGCTGTCAACATTTTCATTGATCATTTTCTTGCATATGCAAACTACATAGCATCCCTGTAAATCTGTTAAGTGAGAACTGTTCTCTACTTTTTGGAAAGCAATCCTTTGTGAGAATAGTTGAAGGAATTGTAATTGTTGTTGTTCAAGGGATTGTCGAAGCCTAGGCCTTAACCTCTTAAGGACGTAGGGCGCACCGGTACGCCCTACGCGCGGTCCCGGGGTTTAAAACGTGGTCACACCGTGACCCCGCATAACACCGGGTCAGTCCCGGCTGCTATTCATAGCCAGGACCGATCGTTGTGCCGTGCGCTATTAACCCTTCAGACGTGGCGATCAAAGTTGACTGCTGCGTCTGAAAGTGAAAGTAAACGCTTCCCGGCAAATAAAATCACGATGTCCCGATCAGCTAGGATGCAAGCGGAGGTCCCCTTACCTTTCTCCGCTGCGTCAGATCGGGGTTTGATGGCTCCAAGCCTGAGCTATAGGCTTGAGCAATCAAGCCCCTATCTCGCTGATCCATGCAAAGCTATGGCTTTGCAGGGATCAGCATAAGAGATCAGTGTGTGCAGTGCTATAGCTCCATATAGGGGCTTATAGCACTGCAAAAAATAAAGTGAAAAAAAAAAGTTAACAAAGGTCATTTAACCCCTTCCCTAATAAAAGTTTGAATCACCCCCCTTTTCCCATAAAAAAAAAAAAAACTGTGTAAATTAAAATAAACATTTGTGGTATTGACGCATGCGGAAATGTCCGAACTATAAAAATATATTGTTAATTAACCCCTTCAGGACCAAGCCCATTTTGGCCTTAAGGACCAGAGCGTTTTTTGCACATCTGACCACTGTCACTTTAAACATTAATAACTCTGGAATGCTTTTAGTTATCATTCTGATTCCGAGATTGTTTTTTCGTGACATATTCTACTTGAACTTAGTGGTAAAATTTTATGGTAACTTGCATCCTTTCCTTGTGAAAAATCCTAATATTTGATGAAAAATTTGAAAATTTTGCATTTTTCTAACTTTGAAGCTCTCTGCTTGTAAGGAAAATGTATATTACAAATAAAAAAAATTTTTATTCACATATACAATATGTCTACTTTATGTCTGCATCATAAAAGTGACGAGTTTTTACTTTTGGAAGACACCAGAGGGCTTCAAAGTTCAGCAGCAATTTTCCAATTTTTCACAAAATTTTCAAACTCACTATTTTTCAGGGACCAGTTCAGGTTTGAAGTGGATTTGAAGGGTCTTCATATTAGAAATACCCCACAAAAGACCCCAATATAAAAACGGCACCCCCCAAAGTATTCAAAATGACATTCAGTCATAATTTTAACCCTTTAGGTGTTTCACAGGAATAGAAGCAAAGTGATGGAGAAAATTCACAATCTTCATTTTTTACACTCGCATGTTCTTGTAGACCCAATTTTTTAATTTTTACAAGGGGTAAAAGGAGAAACTGTATACTTATATTTGTAGCCCAATTTCTCTTGAGTAAGCACATACCTCATATGTCTATGTAAAGTGTTCGGCGGGCGCAGTAGAGGGCTCAGAAGGGAAAGAGCGACAAGGGGATTTTGGAGAGTACGTTTTTCTGAAATGGTTTTTGGGGGGCATGTTGCATTTAGGAAGCCCCTATGGTGCCAAAACAGCAAAAAAAAACTCACATGGCATACAATATTGGAAACTAGACCCCCTGAGGAACATAACAAGGAATAAAGTGAGCCTTAATACCCCACAGGTGTTTCACGACTTTTACATATGTAAAAAAATAAATATTTTTTTCACTAAAATGTGTGTTTCCCCCCAAATTTCACATTTTTCCAAGGGTTAATAGCAGGAAATACCCCCCAATATTTGTAACCCCTTCTCTTCTGAGTATGGAGGTACCCCATAAGTTGACCTGAAGTGCACTATGGGCGAACTACAATGCTCAGAAGAGAAGGAGTCATATTTGGCTTTTTGAGAGCAAATTTTGCTCGGGGGGGCATATCGCATTTAGGAAGCCCCTCTGGTGCCAGAACAGCAAAAAAAAACCACATGGCATACCATTTTTGAAACGAGACCCCTTGAGGAACGTAACAAGGGGTACAGTGAGCATTTGCCCCCCACTGGTGTCTGATAGATCTTTGGAACAGTGGGCTGTACAAGTTTTCATTTTCACGGACCACTGTTCCAAAGATCTGTCAGACACCTGTGGGGGGTAAATTCTCACTGCACCCCTCATTACATTCCGTGAGGGGTGTCGTTTCCGAAATGGGGTCACATGTGGGGTTTTGTTTTTTTTGCGTTTGTCAAAACCGCTGTAACAATCAGCCAGCCCTGTGCAAATCACCTCAAATGTACATGGTGCGCTCTCCCTTCTGGGCCTTGTTGTGCGCCCCCAGAGCACTTTGCGCTCACATATGGGGTATCTCTGTAGTCGGGAGAAATTGCGTTACAAATTTTGGGGGGCTTTTTACCCTTTTACCTCTTGTGAAAATGTAAAGTATAGGGCAACATCAGCATGTTAGTGTAAAAAATAATTTTTTTTTACACTAACATTCTGGTGTAGACCCCAACATTTCCTTTTCATGAAGGGTTAAAGAAGAAAAAGCCCCCCAAACCTTATAACGTAATTTCTCCCGAGTACGGCAATACCCCATATGTCGCCCTAAACTGTTACCTTGAAATACGACAGGGCTCCAAAGTGAGAGCGCCGTGCGCATTTGAGGCCTAAATTAGGGATTTGCATAGGGGTGGACATAGGGGTATTCTACGCCAGTGATTCCCAAACAGGGTGCCTCCAGCTGTTGCGAAACTCCCAGCATGCGTGCACAGTCAACGGCTGTCCGGCAATACTGGGAGTTGTTGTTTTTCAACAGCTGGAGGCTCTGCTTTGGAAACAGTGGCGTACCGGATGTTCTTATTGGGGGAGGGGGGCTGTGTAGGGGTATGTGTATATGTAGTGTTTTTAACTTTTTATTTTATTTTGTGTTAGTGTAGTGTAGTGTTTTTAGGGTACAGTCACATGGGCGGGGGATTACAGCGAGTTTCCCGACGCAAAATTTGCTGCATCTCAAAATGCGAGAAACCCACTGTAAAAGCCTCGCCCATGTGAATGTACCCTGTGCATTCACAGGGGGGGGGGGTGCACCAGCTGTTGCAAAACCACAACTCCCAGCATGCATGGTCTGTTAGTGCATGCTGGGAGTTATAGTTTTGCAACAGCTGGAGGCACACAGGTTAGGAAACACTGAGTTAGAAACAGACAATGTTTCCCAACCAGTGTGTCTCCAGTTGTTGCAAAACTAAAACTCCCAGCATGCCCAGACAGCTGAAGGGCATGCTGGGAGTTGTAGTTCGGCAACATCTGAAGGGCCAGATGTTGCTGAACTAAAACTCCCAGCATGCCTGGACAGTCAGTGCATACTGGGAGTTGTAGTTTTGCAACAGCTGGAAGAGCACAGATTGGAGACCATTATACAATGGTCTCCAAACTGGGGCCCTCCAGATGTTGCAAAACTACAACTCCCAGCATACATGGTCTGTTAGAGCATGCTGGGAGTTATAGTTTTGCAACAGCTGGAGGCACACAGGTTAGGAAACACTGAGTTAGAAACAATGTTTCCCAATTAGTGTGTCTCCAGTTGTTGCAAAACTACAACTCCCAGCATGCCCAGACAGCTGAAGGGCATGCTGGGAGTTGTAGTTCGGCAACATCTGAAGGGCCAGATGTTGCTGAACTAAAACTCCCAGCATGCCTGGACAGTCAGTGGGGCCCTCCAGATGTTGCAAAACTACAACTCCCAGCATGCCCAGACAGCCAAAGGCTGTCTAGGCATGCTGGGAGTTGTAGTTTTCAGACTCCTAGAAGCAGCAGTGAAGATCTTCACTGCTGCTTCTGAGGACCATGTACTTACCTGCCGGTCCCGTCGCTGCTCGTCCACGTGGCCGGTCCTGCCGCTGCTCCTCGGTCCCGCCAGGTAAGTTCGCCGGTCCCCTGATGTTCCCCTCCTATGCCGCAGGTCCCCGCGAGCCCCCGCAGCCATCGTCCCCTGTTCTGCCCGACTTCCAGGGGCGGGCAGTGCGGGGGATCTGAACTTTCACCCCAGATCACTGTGATTGGTCCACAGGGACCAATCACATTGATCGCTGACCAGGACCATCAATGGATGGTCCTGGGGGTGAAGCAGAAGTTGTCCCCTGCTGGAAACAGCGGGACTTCTGCCAGTTAACCCGTGCGATGCTGCGCATCGCCGGGTTAACTGAATGTCATTTATAAACGCCGGGATGCGCGAACGCACTGCACAACCCGGCGTTTATATATGACATTCTGCGGGAAGGGGTTAAATCGCACCGTCAATGGCGTATCTGCAAAAAAATTCCAAAGTCCAAAATAGCGTATTTTTGGTCACTTTTTATATCATGAAAAAAATGAATAAAAAGCGATCAAAAAGTCAGATCAATGCAAAAATGGTACTGATAAAAACTTCGGAACACGGCACAAAAAATGAGTCCTCATACTGGCCTGTATGCGGAAAATAAAAAAAGTTATGGGGGTTAGAAGATGAGAATTTTTAACATATAAATTTTCCTGCATGTAGTTATGATTTTTTTCCGACAATATCCAACCTATATAAGTAGGGTATCATTTCAACCGTTGGCTGTCCGGGCATGCCAGGAGTTGTAGTTTTGCAACATCGGGAGGTCCGCAGGTTGAAGATCACTGTCCTCTGGAACGTCTCTGCTGCCCGGTATCCGCGCTCTCCTTCACCGCCATCACGTTGCTGCGCACGCCGCTCCTATTGGATGACGAGACGGCGTGCGCGATGATGTAATGACAACGAAGGAGAGAGCCGGCCATGCAGAGGATCCCGGCACGGAGCAGTCATTCGCCGATCGGACACTGAGGAGGCAGGTAAGGTCCCTCCAGGTGTCCTGTAAGCTGTTCGGGATGCCGCAATTTCACTGTGGCGGTCCCGTACAGCCCGACTGAGCAGCAGGGTTAGTGTCACTTTCGCTTCAGGCGCGGCAGTCAGCTTTGATCGCCGAATCTGAAGGGTTAATACAGGGCATCACCGCGATCGGTGATGTCCTGTATAAGCCGTGGGTCCCGGCCGTTGATGGCCGCAGGGACCGCCGCGATAGGACAGGGTTTTAATGTGTATTTGCCGTATAAGACGCACCAACTCCCCCCCCCCCCCCCCCCCCAGGTTTTGGGAAGAAAAAGTGCATCTTATATGGCGAAAAATACTGTATTGTCAATGGGGAATCTTGCATTATCTATACATTGTGTCACCTTTCTTCGAAATCATACATGTGATGTTATCGAAGAGAATTCTGAAGTTTCCTCTACAACACAGGAATGTCACTTATAGATGTCTCAAAACACTACAAAACATGCACTTTTCTTTTTGAATCACAAATATTTCTTCATAAATTAAAAACTCTTGTGAATAGGGCCCTCACATCCCTTATTTGAGTTCTTAATGGTTTTGCTATGTAATATCTGGTTTTGTCTGTATATTTACCCTCTGTATTGTGAAATGCTTTCAAATATGTTGGTCTCATATAAATTAAGATTATTATTATTATACAAAAAATATAACAATAAATACCACATACACATTAAAAGGTAATAAAAAAAGTAGAGTAGGGTCCAATAGCAGTATCAAGTTACTATATTAATAAGGGTCAAAGGAAGTAGGATTCTTAAGGATTAGAAGCAAAAAAAAAAAAAAAAAACATTTAGAGTTAACTTTGGATCCAATTTATTAGCACTAGGGTATTTCTCCTTTGTGCTTTCTGACTATTGTTTAAGTAATCATTTTGGTTAGACTGTATATCCGGTCTGTGCAATGATAACAGCACAGTTTATGCAAAGTCCTGTAAAGATAGTGTAGGCCTCAAAATGGTTTCTCCTATTAATATATATGGCCTTGTTGTACAATCTTTTTATCTGTTTGCTTTTCTATGTGTTTAATTATTTTGGATATAATAATCATTGCTTATTTTTTTTCTTCTGCAGCAATTCGGTAAAATCTTAGATGTTGAAATAATTTTTAATGAGCGGGGATCAAAGGTGAGCTACTCTTTTTTGTTCAATATTTGTGAGATTGTTGATTATTTCTTGTGAAGTTTTACAACTTAATAGGTTGGTACTTTGTATCTATTATCTTCTAATCATTAGGTTTCTCCATATAAAATGTTTATATAATCTTGGTTAGTTGCCACTTGATATGATATAGTGCTACCCAACAGATGGAAGAAAATTGCCCCTTTAGTGCCACCCAGGCACTTAAAAAAAGTCCTAAATGGGTACTACACAGGGGTCAAGTCCTGGAAAAAAAATTGAGGGAACTCATCCAAGATTTCCCATTCAAGGGTTGGTCCTGCAGGTCTCCTGCTGATGAGAATGTGGTTCCTGCTGGGAAAAAGTGCAGGAACTCAGTTCCCATGAGTTCCTGCAGGACTTGAGCCTGGGTACTACAGTACATTAAAATGTATGTATCCAAAAAATAGGGGATACGTTTCTTATCACAAGGGGGCCAGCTTCTGAGACCCCCCTCAATCTTCAGAACGAGGCCCTTTCTCTCCCCGTTCATGGAGCAACATACTGAGTACATTGCTTGTGTATCTTCTTCAGTGCTCCCATAGACAATGCATGGAGCATGTATTGACACGCAGCTCCATGCTCAAGAGAAGTGGTCCCATGGTGAAGATCACAGGGGATCTCAGAAGGTGGACCCCCTGCAATCAGGAAATTATTAGTTTTAACTGAAGTACTGAAGTTTCCCATTAAAGGGGTACTCCCACCCTAGACATCTTATCCCCTATCCAAAGTATAGGGGATAAGATGTCTGATCTCGGGGGTCCCGCCACTGGGGACCCCCGCAGTATTGCATGCGGCACCCACCTGTTTTTTGTGCGGAAGCGCTGGAGGGTCTGAGTCGCGACTACGGGAACGGAAGTCTGTGACGTCAGGACTCCGCCCCAGTGTGGCGTCACGCCCGTCCCCTCAATGCAAGGGGATAGGGGATAAGATGTCTAGGGTGGGAGTACCCCTTTAAAACATGATACAGTATATGCAACAATTCAAAACAATATTTAAAAAAAAGCAACATCTACATATATCAGTTTCTGTTTTGACTAATAACCCAAAACATGTTAGAGCTATACTGGGTAGCCATATAGACAGTACAATATGGGCTTATATCAGTCTATGGGGTCCAAAATACTGAATAATACAAACAGATCAATAATATAGCCATGTGCATAAGGCTTGAGTGTCCTTTGCTTATCAAAGTGTAGCAAACCATGGTATTGACACATATATTGTATCTGGCATAACATAAATTAAGCCTCCCTCTAATTTACTCTCAGCAATCTTTATATTTTTCGTAAATATTGTTTGGTGTGTAAAATATGCAGTATTAGCAGATAAGAGGTTATTGACTGTGAGCTTAAAATAGAATTACTGCTTTCTTTATAGAAATAATCAAGGGTTTTACATTTTTTTCCCTTATCCCCTAGTGATAATTACATTTCTCATCACAGAAAATGAGTTCATGTTTGTGGAATAAAAAAAAAAAAAAATAAATAACATTTGCTGGAATAGGTATTTTCCTGTTATTGAAGTGAAAGTTGGTAATATAATCTAATATGCTCTCAAGCAATTACCCTGTGTATTGCTCCAATTTACTCTGGTGCAGGGTTTTTCTATCAAGAAAAAGAATCTCTTTACTCCAAGCCTTTGAATACATAATGTGATTTGTATATATTTTTGTTACTGATAAATGTTATACTCTAGCTATTCTGAGCAAATTATTTTCCCATAGTTGTGTAGAGGAGACATGAGGAAGAGAAATTTTCAATAGTCCTTGTGGTTAATATATATATATATATATATATATATATATATATATGTTTTTTTTTTCACTGAACAAATGACACTCTTCTATCCTATAAATAAAGTAGTGTGGGCACAGCCTGTATAACAGTGTTTAAAGGGGTACTCTGGCGCTTAGACATCTTATCCCCTATCCAAAGGATAGGGGATAAGATGCCTGATCGCTGGGGTCCCAACGCTGGGGACCCCCGTGATCTTGCACGGCGCACCCCATTAAAATCAGTCCCCGGAGCATGTTCACTCCGGGTCTGAATACTGTCAATCACGGGGACGGAGCGCCACGCCCCTCCCATAGGTTTGCATTGAGGGGTGGAGCCGTGACGTCACAACACTCCGTCCCTGTGATCGACAGTAATCAGACCCGGAGCGAACACGCTACGGGGACGGATTTTAATGGGGTGCGGCGTGCAAGATCACGGGGATCCCCAGCGGCGGGACCCCCGCAGTCAGGCATCTTATCCCCTATCCTTTGGATAGGGGATAAGATGTCTAAGCGCCGGAGTACCCCTTTAATGTGATGCCCCCTCAAAAGCTCAACACACAGCAAATGATGTCTAAACCTTGGCAACAAAAGTGAGTACATCCCCAAGTAAAAATTTTCAAATTGAGCCCAGTTAGCCATTTTCCTTCCCGGGTGTTGTGTGACTTGTCAGTATTACATGGTCTCAGGCCTAAATGGGGAGCAGGTGTGTAAAATTTGATGTTATCACTCTCACACTCTCTCAACATGACACATCATGGCAAATAATTCTCTGAACATCTGAAAAAAAGAAGGATTACATTAAGATGGCCTAGGCTTTAAGAAGATTGCCAAGACCTTGAAACTGAGCTGCAGCACCGTGGGCAAGACCATATAGCGGTTTCACAGGACAGGTTCTACTCAGAACAGGCCCCTCCATGGTTGACCAAAGAATTTGAGTGTACATGCTCATGTCATATTCAGAGGTTGTTTTTGTGCATTTGCAGATGTTGAATGGGGGGGGGGGGGGTATTTATGACCCCAAACCCATCTCCATGACCACTGCCTTGCTAAAGAAGCTGAGTGTAAAGATGATGGACTGGTCGAGCATGTATCCAGACCTAAACCCTATTGAGCATCTGTGGAGCATCCTTAAACAGAAGGTGGTGGAGCACAAGGTCTCTAACATCCACCAGCTCCAGAATGTCACTATGGAAAAGTGAAAAAGGACCTCAGTGACAGCCTGTAAAGCTCTGATGAATTCTATCCCCAAGAGGCTAAAGGCAGTTCTGGAAAATAATGGTGGAAACACAAAATGTCAACACTTTGGACCTAATTTGGACATTAATGGCTTTGTGGCTTTGTGTTGAATTATTTTGAGGGACACAACATTAAACACTATACTGGCTGTGCACTTACTACTTTACATTGTAGCAGAGGGTAATTTCTTCAGTGTTGTCACGTGAAAAGATATAATAAAATATTTACAAAAATGTGAGAGGTGTACTAACTTATGTGAGATGCTGCATGTGTGTGTGTATATATATATATATATATATATATATATATATATATATATATATTTATCATAGACAAAGAATATTGTAGCAATCATCAGTAGGTAAAACTCAATCCTTCATTCTGTTCTTTTAAACAAAGCATGACAGATACCTTTTATAAGAAATCAGGTAACAGCTGTTTTGCACTGCATGTGTTTTCGCCCCATGAGGGCCATAATAAAATGCATCTAGTGATCTTGCCTAAGGTCTCAAAGAGGTATCTACAATGCTATATTTTACGAAATATGAAATAAAGGATGGTGAGTAGTTGTGATGTGTGCTGCAGCCTGTTGAGGGCTTTGATAGCATGTCACAATATTCTTTAGAATTTGTAAATTTGTACCATGAGGAATTAGAATCCTTAACTGAATTCAAGAAAAGGAAAGGATTGACACATCTGTATATTGAGGATATAATGTAGCCTCACTGAGGTGGACCACTCCTATCTATCTATCTTTCTACCTACTGTGTATTTCTATGTGTGTTTTCTGTCAAGCAGTGTGTTTTCTGTATGCAGCTAATTTGAAATCAAAGGAAAAAGAGTTTAAATATTTTCATTTTGGAATGTTATTCCCTATTTACTGGATAGGGCATAACTAATGGACTGGTGGGTCCCCCATTAATCACAAGAATGCAGGAAAAATGTGCCCTGAATGAATGGAGCACACCGCAAGTGCAGGACCAGTGATTCCTTCATTCTCTAAGGGACTTATAAACATTACAAAGTACGAGCTTGGCAATGTCTGTAAGCCTTATGGAAAATGAATTTATCATTGGCTGTGCATATGAGCTGCCACAACATTTATGTATGTACAGTATTTATTTATGTATTGTAGTTGCAACCACATCATTGCACTAGTTATCTCCTATGCAGAGGATTGTGGATAACTTTCCAAAATTAGAAAACCCCTTTAATGTGCTTTCTGCAATGGGTTAAGCCTCTGAAAGCCCTATTAATACATATCACAATAACCATTTACCAATTGCTAACAACAAAGAATAAGATAGTTGTCAGAGTATGTAAAGTATTATGTATCAAAAAGCTCTCCATTTATCATTATACAACGTTAGAAATGATAGATGTGTCAGATGTGTTGACCTATAATGTTTAGTTAATAATATCTGAAGTAATATATGATTGACATCTGTACCATATTAATACCACACTCTAAAAATGTTCCATCTGCCTTTTTGTCTGC